>NW_007433696.1:0-450 GCF_000475195.1 Diaphorina citri
TACGTGGCGCGTGACTGCGGTAAAATTTCGACTTGACTTGGACTCGAACCACTAACCACTCCATTCAATGTCCACCGCCTGAATTACTACACCACTGAGGTTGATCAACAACAGATTGCCAACGCAATAAATCTGATTATTGCAATCATTATGGTGATAATTACATTTGAATCACAGGCTTATAAATTTTCACAATTCAATCACTAATCTCTCCGAGACAAAGGCAGCTATTATTTCAGCTCCATATCTTTGGAAGTTACTACAAGCTGTATAGGTACTTGTTTGTGTCTTTTTTCATGTGTTTCACACTGATTTTCGCTTTATTCATACTGATCTTATGATTTTTTTTTTTCAGGGTTTATCATAGCAGGCGATTTCTCATCCATATCTTTCAGGTATTGCTTACCTCTCTCTTTTTTTCCTTTCTCTCTCTCTCTCTCTCTCTCTCTC
>NW_007433697.1:0-450 GCF_000475195.1 Diaphorina citri
GCTAGAAATTAGGGATGCCTACAGGTAAATGCGATGGAATATTTTTGCAAATAAATAGGAACCAATGAGCTCATGACAAAACGGACTTGCAGCTAATCTAACTAGCCAAATCAAGGTCATAATATGGATCCAATATGAAATGACAAATTGCGCCTGGAAACTTACAGTATAGACTGCCGTGCAGCACTCGCGTGATGAGCACAAAGATTGAAGTGTATTGAAGGCGTTAGCATGAAATACAAAATGGATTTGCCCACGGATTGCCAGTTACACGGAATGCAAGTAAAGACACGGATTTTGCCCATAAGGTTTTCGAGTCCTAAAATAGACCCCAAGAGAGCTTTCTTTCCTGACAGGTATAGATACGGGATTATTATTAGGGCAGGAAGGGCCTTTGCTAATGTAATGCCCGCAACTTACGCTCAGACTGTCTGACAAACCACGTGAGTG
>NW_007433698.1:0-450 GCF_000475195.1 Diaphorina citri
CAAACTCAATTTGAAATTTATGTAACTTATATGAAAAATATGTATAATTAAAATGTCAAATAAAAATTACAATTACAAATTACAATTACGATGTTGTACGACATCTCTTTAGAATTATTATGTAGGTATGATTCACTGAACAAAAAATTTGGAAGCAATGCAATCCCATACAGGGTGTTCAACCTCAAAGTGCCCCATAGGAAATTAACCCGTAAATAAAACTATAGTCTTATCTATACAGGGTGTTCAACCTCAAAGTGCCCCATAGGAAATTAACCCGTAAATAAAACTATAGTCTTATCTATACAGGGTGTTCAACCTCAAAGTGCCCCATAGGAAATTAACCCGTAAATAAAACTATAGTCTTATCTCTACAGGGTGTTCAACCTCAAAGTGCCCCATAGGAAATTAACCCGTAAATAAAACTATAGTCTTATCTATACAGGGTGT
>NW_007433699.1:0-450 GCF_000475195.1 Diaphorina citri
TTTTATCATGGTTCATGAGCTTTTACAAATAGTCTATGTACAATTAGTCTATGCGAAAAGTAGTGTAATAAAAACAATGAAAATGGACCCATTTTTCAATGACCATGAAGATTCAGTTGTTCAGCTTAGGTGTAAACATGTATCCACATAGACACATAGAGCGTTGAGCAATGGCTAACCGGGCCAATTTGCGGGCATGCCCCGGCCGAACGACCATTGTCACAGAGGTCAAAACAGACCTAATCCAGAAAGGAATTATCCACTCTGCCCAATACCCGTTTCATTCTTCCCACACTAAGGCCATATTTATGAACATAATACTGACTGTCAAGCTGCACTGAAGCATCAATAAAATTCCAAACAACTGATAGGTCAAAAATTTGTGTCAGACTGCCTTGAGCCTTGAGAGACAAAATTTTTGTTCCTAAAATGGAACATAAAACCATCCCT
>NW_007433700.1:0-450 GCF_000475195.1 Diaphorina citri
TTCTTCATAGCCTTTCCCTATAAATGATGTAAAACAGGGTTGTCCAGCCTTTGCACACCCGAGGGCCACAAGAGACCAAGGTAGAGAGTTGGCGGGCCGCAAAGGTAAAAAATCAACTCACAGGTAAGGCCTTCTACAGGGCTTTCCTGGGCTTTCGTGGGCCGCAGGTTGGACAACCCTGATGTAAAAGATGTCCTGCCTATATACTGTCTCCCGTCCAGATACTAACCATGCCCAACGTTGCTTAACATTGTTTCGTTTTGAACTAGTGTATTCAACGTGTTAATATAATGTCCGCTGTAGGTACCTACTTCTCATTTTACATAAAATTTACAATTACTACTTACTAGTTTTGCCACGTCATGATGCGCCAGCTCAATTCTTCTCTCCTCCCCATTAAAAGTTTCTTTTTCAATGTGTCCACAAGTCCACATATTTTCCATCCTTAGT
>NW_007433701.1:0-450 GCF_000475195.1 Diaphorina citri
ATGTAGCGTAGACCCACAGGTGGGCCAATAAATGGTACGTTTTTTAGGTGGGCGAATAAATGGTACACTTACCCTAGTTCGGAATTTTCTTTATTGTTTGATATATTATGTCATTGTATTTTGTATTTCTAAGATTTTCTAGGATTTTTTTTGTGTTTGTAAATTTGTAATTTTGTAGGTGAAAATATTACGCCCACAGGACTTAAATATTTTGGTGGGAGTATGTCGCGATAGCCTACGTGTAAACACGTCCTTACGACGTTTTCTCTTTGGTTGTAGTTATGCGGGAGATCTTAAAATTATGAAGACGAAAAGAAGAGGAAAGGAAGACGTTTGACGTTCCCAAGACGAAAATAAGACGTTCCAAGTTTGCAAGTTGAGCTTTTACATTTTTCCAGATAGACATGTAAATTCTTAAGAAAATAAGTTTAAAGTTCCTAAGGGGAGTGT
>NW_007433702.1:0-450 GCF_000475195.1 Diaphorina citri
CAGGGGGGGGGGGGGACTCTTAAGGTCCACGCACACTTAGGCCCGTTAGTGAACTGCCCCTGTCAAGGTCACCTCAATAAATATATAGTCCCCTTCTTAACGTGGATCAGGGGTTCCTAAACTGCCTAAATGGGAGAACTTTGAATTTGAACCTCATCTTGATTCTGACTCTCCATGAGCTGACCTGATGTGAGGTCTACCTTTTGTGAAAAAGTTTGGGGACCGCTGACGTAGATTATACCATTTATGTTATACCAACACCATTGGTTTAACATTGGTTTAACATTGGTCCTTAATAGATAGTCCTGATACCAATTCTTCTGAAGATCCCTAGAACTACCTACATGGGTATAGGTACCTGAAGAGTATTAGGTATTATAGTTCATCCAGATCAATGTGACAGCAATGAGTCATCAACCCAAAATGAAGGAACCAATCAGATTGCAGGAA
>NW_007433703.1:0-450 GCF_000475195.1 Diaphorina citri
CATTTCCCGATTTTGAAAATTTGGACCGATTGCAATACTTTCATTACTAGTGTAGCTCCGCTATACTGTAGTAATAGAAAGTAAAAAAGGGTGGGAAAAGGGATAAAGGCCTCCTAGCCCCGGTGTCTCAAGAGCTCATGTTTTATTCAAAAGCCGAAGTGTATTCTTCAAATTGGCTATGACTGCCTGTATCATGTGAAGTACTTGAATACGCACCCTATATGGAGGTGGGGAAGAGGGATGTGGATTTCAATTTTGAAAACGAATTAATTAAAAACGGGCGAAATTCGGAAGCCTAGGATTCGGTCCGGGGGTTGGGTTGGGGAACAAAAATGGAAACTGGTGAAGTTCTTCGCGCTTGAAGCGCTGCAAAAGGAGGTGTAGGTATGCTTGTCTGATTGGAATACTGCCTATCTATTCCCATAGGATAGATATTGAACAAAAACGTAC
>NW_007433704.1:0-450 GCF_000475195.1 Diaphorina citri
GAAAAAAGTTTTGTTTATTTTACATTATTTGTGGTTAATCTAATATAAATTTGAAAAACACCTTCGTTCTCTATTAGAACAGCCATGTTTATTTAAGCAAGATGAAATCCAGGGCCCTCTAGTTACAAGTATCACCGTCTAACACCCATATTTATGAACAAAATGCTGGCTCTTAAGTTCGTGCTAAGCATAGTCTCAAGGCATTTGATTGGTCAATTTTGACTTGAGACTGATCTAAGAACGATCATTCTTGTTCATAAATACGAGTGTCAGTTCTGTTGGAGGACCCCTCATTTAGGAAATCTTGGGTCCCAGAAAAGGTATCAGAATTAGATTCAGAGAGGCATAATGTTCCTTTACCTTAAGGCTTAGGGCTTAGGGCCTAAGCCCTAGCTCCTTATTTAAGGAGTTCTCATTCAAGGAGCCCGGCTCCCAGGGAGTTGGAAAGTT
>NW_007433705.1:0-450 GCF_000475195.1 Diaphorina citri
ATTATTTATTATTATTATTTTCAACATTAACTCAAAGAGCACCTATCAAATGACTCACACAGTAGACTAGTGAGCTCGATAAAAAAAAGGCCGATTCTTAGTTTGATATGAAATAATAGAAAGTAAAACCGTGATAATGTCCGTTTGTTTATTTTGATAAAAAAAAAGGGAATAGACTCTGGACTGTTGTTTCGTTTTATTAGACTTTGTTTGACTTTCACATAGGTGGGCTGTGTAGAAGAAAGCCAGCCGTTCCGAGAACAAACTTTATCATCTGTTCCGGATAAAGTCCGCCCCGTGCGGAATTCGAAACGGCAACCTGGCGCTTACAAAGCAGACCTTGCAAGCTAACTTGACTCACTCGGTCTGAGAGGGGAAAAAATAGGGGCGAATGTTTAACTGTTAGAATTTCGAGATTTTTGAGCAGCATAGAATTTGACAGTGATTCTC
>NW_007433706.1:0-450 GCF_000475195.1 Diaphorina citri
TAATTCAATTCTCAAAAATTTAATTTAATAAAACAACTGTTTCAAATGACGATTTTTCATTTAAACTTCAATTTTTGTACTTTCCGTTTTAACACACCCTTCCTCGTCCATGAAAAGACCTTTGTCAAACAGGGAGAATGTATAAAGATGGGCCTCAGAGGAGTGAAAATTGATGGAGGTGGCAGTGAAAGTGTTAAAGATGAAAATTTATTTGATTTCGCTTTGTTGAATGGAAAAGTGAATTTTCTAAATGGTGGGAGGAGGGGGAGAAGAGAGAGAGAGAGAGAGAAGGAGAGAGACAGGAGTGAAAATTTTGATGAGAAAATAAACTTTTTCAATTGATATTATGATCTTCCTCTCTCTCCGATTCTTTCCTTTCCAACCTCCTCCTCAATCTCTCTCTCTCTCTCGCTCATTTGTTATTTTGTTCCCTCTCTTTGTTAGGGATTT
>NW_007433707.1:0-450 GCF_000475195.1 Diaphorina citri
GTAACAGCGAGACAAAGTAATAGGAGAGAGAGAAAAAAAAAGTAATAGAAATATTCTCGAGATTATAAAATAGCTGGGCAGAATAGATCTAGGTATACATAGCTGGGCAGAATAAATACATAGATATAGCTCTCTAGTCACCTTTAATACGTATAGTATACCGTAACTGGATTAAATACATAGTTAGACTAGGATTGTAGTGGGTGGGCGAAAAGTTGGGAGACACTTTTCACTTCCGAGGTTGTTGGTAACATAGATACCAAGTACTAGGGGAAACATTTTTGGGTCGCTTGATTTTGAACTTTTAAGGTACATACCTTTTGATTTGGGAACTTATTCACTCCTTGTAGAAAAACACTAAAACAGTACAGTTTTTGAATGACACACCAACGTCAGTTGTGTAGTAATTCGCGCTGTGGACTTTGGATCTGAAGGTTGGTGGGTCGAGTC
>NW_007433708.1:0-450 GCF_000475195.1 Diaphorina citri
AGATCTCAGCAGACACAAGTCAGGACACACCGACCTTTGTCCCCGTATGAGTCACATCATTTGTATTATGTAAGTAATTATGTAAGTAATGCGCCAGGTCAAATTTTGACCTCAGCGCTAAGTGTTAATACCTGAAAATCGATCATTTTATGATGGACTGTCTGATTTTCTCATCAGTGTTAAACGCACTTGAAACTTGAAATCTGACATGTCATAGAAACTTGAAAACCTGATGTAGAAAGTTAAATTTTGGCAGGATGGTAGGTAGCTGAAGCAACCGAAGCAACATTGACTTATGTACAAAAAAGGTTTGACATTTGATAGATTAAGATGTGAACTTGAACTTTGAACTGTCTGTTCTTTAAAATCAAGTGTACCCAAACTTTTGGCCATATTATAAGAAAAAATCAATAGCTCCCCCCTTAGAGGGGATTTAGCTAGAAATACTGT
>NW_007433709.1:0-450 GCF_000475195.1 Diaphorina citri
TAGGGAGGGGGCGTGAATGGCATTCAGATGTGCGATGTCACCGCCGTTCTCAGGGATTTCCTGAGGGAAGAAGAAGAAGAAAAGGATTGTGACATGACGAAACTTTTGCCCAATATTCACGAAATTTTGGGTCAAAATTGCACTGCCCTCCTAGCTCGAACAGTTTATCCCATTTCAATAGAATTTTTTTCCTTTCTACACATATTCAACACGAAAGAAATTTGCCATTGATTTACCAAATCTCTTTGATCCTTGAAATGTTTTGAACTGTAGGGGTCCTTTTTCCTGAGCGAATTCTACAATGCACTAAACTCCACCAGTTGTAAGATTGTACCTCGGTATCGCTTTCGCATTACTTCAAGGCATATTCTTTTACATCCATGCCTATCCAAGAACGAAAAAATCTGGTTAGAAAATTTTCGCCCTGGCCGGGATTCGAACCCAGCACCT
>NW_007433710.1:0-450 GCF_000475195.1 Diaphorina citri
ATACAGATAAGGTTCGTTCTCGGAACGGCTGGCTTTCTCCTATCCTGTCCTCCTTCTCTCTTCGATTCCGGGGCTAACCCTGGCAGTTACAATTCCTTCTATCTAACCTCTTTAAAAGTTTTAGAAATCATTGAGCTTGACCTTTTTCTACCAATACAAAGAATTGTTTCATGTTGCTAAATTTTTGATGGTGTTCATAGAGGTGCTGTGCCCATTATTCACTCGTGGTAAAACTACTCGTATCCTAAATTCATAAACTTGTGAGGTGCAAAAACACAGAGGTGACCAAATTTTCAAATACAAGAGGAAGTTCAGGGAAAGCAAAGTGCAGTGTTCAGTTCTCACTCAGGAAGCACTGTGGTAACAAAAACGCAAATAATAAATGGTGCATAATTTTGTAAAATACGGCAAAACATAGCATTTATTGTAGAATGTTTCTCTCTTACAGGG
>NW_007433711.1:0-450 GCF_000475195.1 Diaphorina citri
TTCTCCTCCCTTTCTTTCTTTACATCTTCATCTTCTCTTCTCTCATTTGTAGTTTTATCTGTCTGAGTGTCTGACAAGTCTCCAAGATTTTATGTGTATGACATCTTCTCCTTTTTCTTCTCCTTTTTCTGCTGCTTCTTCTTTCGTCGTCGTCGTCTTCTCCTTCTTCTTCTTCTTCTTCTTCTTCTTCTTCTTCTATTTAGGAACTATTACAGGGTCTATTTAGGGTCTATTTAGGCCTAAATAGGGTCTATTTAGGAACTATTACAGGGTATTTCCTAGACTAATAATAATTAGGTACCTATGTAGATGATATTCTTGGTCCATACTTAGTATGGATTATCTTTTACCTACCTATATCTATACTCACCAATCAAATCGGTAATAATGTATACCTACTGCTAGGCTACTATATTCTATTTACTATGTATAAAATATCTGTTATTAGGA
>NW_007433712.1:0-450 GCF_000475195.1 Diaphorina citri
TTTGGATGAGGAGAAGCAAAGGATTACGGACATGGTGAAGCGAGTGGAAACGTGTGAGACTAAGATTACCGAACTGTTAACGGAACCCGCTGCCCTGAGTAACTTTGAGACGGAGGAGTATGGTGAGTAGATGATGGAGCCCATTTAGTAGATGATGGAGCCCATTTAGTAGATGATGGAGCCCATTTAGTAGATGATGGAGCCCATTTAGTTTTAAACTGAACACATTGAATGTGCCACTTCTCAAAGGATCATTGCAGTTAAGCAAAATTGCGCGTGGTTGATCGCATGCTGTTAGTTTATCCTGGCCCCACTCAGGCTGGGTGAGTTTAATGTGAGAAAGTGAGTAGCTTGTGGTAGAATGGAGGATGCAAACTCCATCACTTGAAAACATAGAGGGACGTTAAACCCCTATCAAACAAACAGAAAGTGCTAATAAATCAGTTGGGC
>NW_007433714.1:0-450 GCF_000475195.1 Diaphorina citri
CAAAAACTTGGAACCCAATGAATTCAATGATGTGTTGGCACTGCATCTCAAAACACTCCAGGGAGAAACACATGACCTCATGGTCAAGGAACCTGTTGAGCCTGGACTTAGAGGACGAGCGGCTCAAGACAAAAACCTAAGAAACTCTTAGGAAAAGAGAGAGATGAATGATTGGCTATATACAAGTAAATTCTGAAGATATGGGTACACGGTACACATACATTATCGTACTAGGGTGAATTTTGGGCTGAGTTTTTTCGACAATACCTATACGTACAAGTAGGTAGATATATAGAGGTACGTAAAATTACCGATTATTGCAAATTTTACATATCGTTCAACGTAATAAAATAAATACAATATTACTCAAAACATAAGACTATTCACTCCCCCACACTTGGTTTTAAGCACATTCTCAGGATGTTCCACTTTGTTCTGTATTACATGAAG
>NW_007433715.1:0-450 GCF_000475195.1 Diaphorina citri
ATAAAACCTAGAAAGAAAGCGATCTTTCATACTGATTTAAGTGATTGGTGGATAATGATAAGAGGTAATGAAAGAGTACCTATTCAAACATCAACAAAATGTTCAAAATCGGTGAAAAACGAACATGTGGATTACGTGGAAATTAGTCGCGTAACCCGTAACCTATTATGTTGGAGATTTTAATGAGTTTATATTATGTTTTGGAGTGTTCTAATTAGTTCGACCGGAGTTTAGGTTTTTATATGGATATTATGGTGTCACTATGTCACGTGGTGTGAGATGATAAGTCTTAGATGTTGGTTTACTCAAGTCTCTGGAATGAGATCAGAGTCTCTAGATCAGTTTAAGACAAGGAGTAAAATCATCAATGGTTATTGTAGGTACCTAGGTATAGGCTTATTATTAAATACTTATGTTATGTTTATATTAAATATGTTTTTTTTTTTTTTT
>NW_007433716.1:0-450 GCF_000475195.1 Diaphorina citri
GTGGCGTATGGTACAGGTGGGCCAATAAATGGTACGTTTTTTAGGTGGGCGAATAAATGGTACACTTACCCTACATAATATTATTACTCGTGTGTGAACGGCCGAACTCCGGATACAAGAAATTTCTATCTGAATTTGGACCGATCGTCTGCCGCCCACAGGAATCAAGTTGCGTTCTTGGATTAAGAGACGCGGCAGAGAAGAGGTACCACAAATTTCATTCGTAACAACTTGTAAACACGGACATTATCCGAAGTATCTAACTATTAGGCATTGTTTCGTTTTGTTAACCATAGGTGACTTTTTTGTGGTGTAAGGTGCTTTGTGTCCTAAGTAGCTCCCCCTATCTACTTAGGTGATTTTTTGTGGTGCGTAAGGTGCTTTGTGTCCTAAGTAGCTCCCCCTATCTACTTAGGTGATTTTTTGTGGTGTAAGGTGCTTTGTGTCCTA
>NW_007433717.1:0-450 GCF_000475195.1 Diaphorina citri
ACAGCTGAACCAGATCAACCCCGTCTCATTCCTACCGCAGAGTTAAACCTCACCACCTCAATGTTATTGTTGAACCTCCTTGATCCTTTCAATCCAGCCCTCCTCTCACAAAAGCCACACTGATCCATTTCAACCAAGCCTTCCTTTGAGAAGAGGCATGATAGCGAAAAAAAGGTTTTGTTGGATGGGATTTTGTCAGGGTCGTTTTCAGGAGAAGTCCTCCGACTCCGATTTGCCCCAGGGCTCCTTATTGGGCCCCTAAATAGCCGCGTTTTTCCACTTTTTCTTCTTCTGCGAAGAGCCGTCTTCTTTTTCTTCGCCTTTTCCCGTGTTCAGACGGGGTCGGCGTTTTCAGTCAGCCTTCCGGTGATTGCTTTGAGCTGACATTTGGTTTTGGCTACAAACTTTTACGAGTGGATGCTCTTCGCACTCAATCTTTGCTACTTTTTT
>NW_007433718.1:0-450 GCF_000475195.1 Diaphorina citri
TAGCCTCAGGTTGCAAATTTAATTTCAGATAAATAATTGCGTACAGCTTGGAGTTGTTGAATCTTCACTTTTTTTTTTCTTTTGGCTTTTCTGCTCAGCATCTGATCCTTTGCTTAAGTCTGCCTTGGATATCTCGAACTTTATCCACCCGAAAGCGTTTTCGCCAAGTTCATCTCTTTTGAATTTTGTACGCAGATTTTCTATTGAAGTATTTTTTCGACTGAAACCACATTTCAAATTTCCAATGATTATGAAAAGAGGGCTTCGTCACACACGTTCAAGAGGGCTGGAGCGGGTCAATCAATATACAACCTCCAAATTAGGTTACAATCTGGCGATTGGTTGGCAGCAGCAGTTTAGCTCTTCTCCTCCATTCATTCCGATCTTGAGCTATTCGCTTCAGCTCCATGTAGTTCTGGCATCCCATATCGGTCTCCACATCTCTTATGT
>NW_007433719.1:0-450 GCF_000475195.1 Diaphorina citri
CACTGCTAAAAGTAGGTCCACCGCGGCTATTTAATTTTATACTACTGTTTAAGCTACGCCACGGGGCGTCCTGATTAGATATTTTGTGACGACGACCACTAGGGCAAAGGGCAACCTGAAATTGATCAAATTCCATGACGGAATGTCACATGGAAGGGGAAAAATATTCCTATAGATAGTGCTACAACGACATCAAAAAAATACTAAAAAGAATCAGCTGGAACGGCTGAAAAACGGCCACAGTGCTCCTGAAAAGTGAGCAAAGAAGGAACCAGAAAATCAAGAAATAGGGCTTCCAGGTTCAAGGTTTACGAACCATCCTATAAATTTTGCCTTCCCTTGCCTCTAATGGATTTTCCTCACTTTCGAGAGAAAAAACAAAAGTTAACAGTTCAATATTGACCATCTGCTTATGTCTCAGCTTGCAGTTCTTTCTGTAAACTTTCCCCG
>NW_007433720.1:0-450 GCF_000475195.1 Diaphorina citri
CTTATACCCTATACACACACACGTAGCCCTATATACCCTATACACACACGTAGCCCTATACTCTATACATACACGTAGCCCTATACCCTATACACACACACGTAGCCCTATACCCTATACACACACAGTAGCCCTATACCCTATACACACACACGTAGCCCTATACCCTATACACACACGCAGCCCTATACCCTATACACACACACGTAGCCCTATACCCTATACACATACACACGTAGCCCTATACCCTATACATATACACGTAGCCCTATACCCTATACATATACCCACATACATAGCCCTATACCCTATACACATACACACGTAGCCCTATACCCTATACACATACACACGTAGCCCTATACCCTATACACACACACGTAGCCCTATACCCTATACATATACCCACATACATAGCCCTATACCCTATACACATACACACGTAGCCCT
>NW_007433721.1:0-450 GCF_000475195.1 Diaphorina citri
AAAAATGGTTCCGTTGCAGTCGGACCACTTGTGGATTTCGTCCAAGGTAAGTTGGAAGCGCTGCAGCAATAAGTCCAAATCCTTAGATCGACCAATAATGAGAAGATCATCAATATAACTAGATTTTAATTCTTCAGAGAGAAGAAGAATCTAATTGAAAAAGTTTTCCCAAGTTGTTTGGTGACAACAATAAATTCCAAAAGAGCAGTGGTTCCCAACCTTTTTCAAACTCGTACCCCTTTTCAAGTTGACATTGTCACTTACCCTAGTATACTGTGGTAATGTGTACGGAAGAACCTCTGCATAATAGCTGTTGTATTACTGGTAGATTCGTTTGCTTCCATGGTAGATACTAAGGCGTTGGCATATAGGTATACTGCGTCGTATAGGTACGCAGCTTCCGGCCTTATCTGCAAACCGAGGAAGTAAAGAGTATTAGTTATTTAATTT
>NW_007433722.1:0-450 GCF_000475195.1 Diaphorina citri
ACCCCGCCGGGAATCGAACCCGGGTCTCCCGCGTGCAAGGCGAGTGCAGTGACCACTACGCCATGGGAGCTGACTATTTTAGTAGGCTACAACAATTCTCAAGTCTCTTTTTACCCGGCTCCAAATGTCTCCTCCATGTCTTTTTAAGCGTCAATCCAACTCTTATGAGATGCTGGAGTCCATCGTGTTTTCTCCGATCATAAAAAAAAGCAAAGAGGATACTAACATTAAAACAAAAAACAATAATAATAAAAAAAGAGAAAGAAAAAAGACAACTACTGTAGTAATAGAAAGTAAAAGAGACAACTGACATAAAAGTGCAAGAGGAAAAGTGTGTGAGATGGAGGAATAGACGGTAATCATTTCGTTCTATGTATTATGTATTTTTTGTTTCGTTCTATACGTACACATGTTTCGTTATATCTAGGTACTTAAAAAGACAGGAAGTTG
>NW_007433723.1:0-450 GCF_000475195.1 Diaphorina citri
CACAGACCAATTGACTGCAAAGGTCTTATCAACCCATAAAGCTCCAAGAACAAACCTTGTCCACCTAGGTGACCTAGGATAATGTTCTTCCCCGGGTGAGAATCCAACCCGCGATCTATATCTTACAAAGCAGACGCGCTACCCTCGAAGAAAACAAGGCTGGTAACTGAGGCTAAATGAAATTTTCAACTTGAGAAACTTTACTGCAAACGAGTCCAAAGTAGGTTGTTTGATATCTTTGAATGTTCTTTTTCTCCCTCTATTTCACGATGACCTCTGGTTTTCAGAAATTCCGTGATGTACCGAGGAGCAGCACTTACCACTCCAAGCTATCGACTAAGAGCTTCGTCCTGTCCCAATATCTACAGGAATTCCATCACCACCATTGCTAAGGATAGCGAAACGGTAAGTACCCGTTATAGCGTTAAGATAGCGAAACTCAGGACCATT
>NW_007433724.1:0-450 GCF_000475195.1 Diaphorina citri
TTGATAGGTTGGTACCATGGAGCTTGTTGGAAACCCAGTATGAAAGCACCATGTGAGCAAGGAGAGCTATCTTTGGGTTCATGCCACTCTAAACAAGTGCCCGGTGGCGTAGTTTATTATTGTAGAAAAAAAGCTCATAGTTGGAACGGCTGAAGTCATGATTTCGTGTTTCTTTTTCACAACAATCCCAGCTAAGAAGCTATCACAAACTTTAGGTACGTGAACGTCAAATTATAGGGATGTTTACTAACTAGCTGACTTCTTTATTTAATTAAGGTGTCTAAATAGGTTACCCATCAAAAATCCTTTGCATGGAAGTTAGAGGAAAGATTGACATTTATTTTTTAATTAAGGTGCCTAAATAGGTTACCGATCAAAAATCCTTTGCATGGAAGTTAGAGGAAAGATTGACATTTACAGATACCCATCAGCCCATCACCTATGTTTGTT
>NW_007433725.1:0-450 GCF_000475195.1 Diaphorina citri
ATTACAAAAAATATTATATTACCTATAAGAGAAGGAGATCTTGCCAGCAGCAACATTCTGTGGCTCTAGTTTCCTATTCTTCTCCTTATTGCACAACGTAGATGAGGATCCATCTGATAATTCCTTGTAGGAAATGCTCTCTGCTTGAACTTCAAATCCAACAACACGATATGATTCCCTGAGGAGAAAACAGACCACAGAATATAAAATGTGATGGGTAAGATGTTGAGAAGAGACCTCAGGTGCTAAGTTAGCATATAAATTCTAAATCATTAAAAATACAATTCATGCCATATTCTCACAAGCACTGATAATTCCAGTTCATTCAAAGTACTCCAAATTGCATGCACCAGGACAACAGGTTGACTGTGCAAGGAAATGATCCTACGACTTCTAGTGTGAGATGCACTAACTCCGAGCCCCTGAGTACCTAGACATCTAAAACTATTA
>NW_007433726.1:0-450 GCF_000475195.1 Diaphorina citri
GGTCTGCTGAGTGCTGAGTCAGGGGACTGGGACTGCTGTACTGCCATAGTAATAACTTCATGTTTCATCATAACTAGAACGATTCAAATGTCCGAGGTCAATAATTATTTGTTTTTATTCAATTGAATCAAAGCCAATATTCTTCTTGAATCCACGTGTTCATGTTTAGTTGTTTACTTTATCTCATATCTCATTTTTTTTTTCTTTTTTTTTTCAAAGGTAGGGTCGATTTCATGACCACATTCGGCCAGTTTACTATACTTATCATAAGTTTTACAATCACAAGTCAATAGGTCAAGCTCGGTCATAAGGGGCAGCTAGAATTATTTACTGAATAACTGAATTAGATACTGATTTTCCACTCTGAAAACTTTTTCCCCTGTTCAAAAGACTAGCATCTTGCCGCAGTAAATCAAGGATAGCGGATTTCTTACCAAACTTTCGCACGAT
>NW_007433727.1:0-450 GCF_000475195.1 Diaphorina citri
TACATACGCTGGGTCGTAATTACCTACCTATTAGAATAGGACATGATAGACGAGGTGTAAAAACGACGCGCGAAGGCTATCAGTAACCCTTCTCTCTTGACGATTGTTTTACAACCCGTGCGCGGAGTGCCTGAGTTTTTATTCGTCAAAATTACAGTCTCTGGAATGTAAAATTAATCCTCTGATTGTAAAATATAATTATGATGATAATGAATCGATGATGTAAACCTTTATTACCATCATACACATTCTTGGCATACATTTACTGATAAACAACATATGGTGTCCAGGCCGATTCATTTCTTTCCAACTTTCGGGTTAGTTGATCTGCAATTTGCCAACCAAATCTGGATTCTCTCGTGATCAGTTCCCGGTTTAGATGTCTACTGATCGCGACATTGGTGAATGGTACAAGATTTTGTTATCATATAATTAGTAGAAGCGCCAAAC
>NW_007433728.1:0-450 GCF_000475195.1 Diaphorina citri
GAACATGTTAACTTTTGCTGCTTTAACTCTTGCTGGCATATGTGGAACTTTGAACACATTGATGAATTGTGCTGCAAAAGACTGTCCGTCCTCTTCAAAATTGTCGATTTGTCAGATTGGCAAAGCTCCCACTGTCTTTATCTCCCTGCTCGTGTAAAATATTAACATTGTTGCTGTGTTGCTGTTCTTATAGCTTGTTCTTATCATCAATATCGTCAATCGTACAACCTAAAGATTGATTTGATAAATCACAAACGTGTCTTCTCTTCTTCGTTCTGCCTCTTCCTTCTTTTTCTTGTCATTTCTTTCTCTTGTAAGTTTATTTATCACACAGTTCCTAATATTTTCTTCATATTTGTACCTTTTTTATTGAAATTTTCTTTAATCTTTGTCCTACAGCCAGACAACACAAACGAAAATTGTACCTAAACAAAATTACTCGTATATCAA
>NW_007433729.1:0-450 GCF_000475195.1 Diaphorina citri
ACATTTATGAACAAAAATTCTCGCTCTTAAGTCAGACGGAAGACAATTTTGGTCAATCAGATGTTTGGAACGGAAAAATCGGTCATAAAATTTCCACCCCCGCTAGGATTTGAACCCAACCCAATTATTGACTACAAAGTACCATCCTGGGGGTTATCGCGATTCAGGTCGAGCCAATTAAACATGGCTAGTTGGCTAGAGACCTAGTCTGGCTGAGGGACTATAAACAGAGAGTAGATCAGCGTCTAGCTAGGGGACTATAAACAGGGAGTAGACTAGTCCAAATTTCCTCACACCATATCAATAGCGAAGATTGAGTGCGAAGGGCATCCCACTCGGAAAAGTTTGTTTAGCCAAAACCAGTTGGTCTCGAAGCAATCACTCTAAAGCTGATTGAGAGGCCGACGACAAACGCCGACCCCATCTGAACATGGGAAAAGGCGAAGAAGA
>NW_007433730.1:0-291 GCF_000475195.1 Diaphorina citri
GGTCGGTCTGTCCCCATAGAAGGAGTTATCCAAACCTGGTCGACCTATATATCAAATTAAAGGTCTTTTTACCAGGACCACGAAAATGGTGGTGCAAATTTTGTCCAGAAAACCATAAAGCCAAAAATCCAAAAAAACTGTTTTTTTTTTTATTTTTTTAATGTGTTTTATTTAAAGAGGAGATTAACAATAAATTAGAAAAAACTGGTTTTCCGGGGATTTTTTTCACATTTTCTCACACAAATGAGCTCTGATCTCGAAATTTGTCGCGACGACCTATGAACTCAAAGC
>NW_007433731.1:0-450 GCF_000475195.1 Diaphorina citri
TATAGTGGGTATACTGAGGGTGCAGGGATGTGGGAGGAAAGTTTATAGGTATGGAACAGGGGTAGGTAAGAGGTATACTGACTACTCATACCGATTTACAGAGAAAAAGTATGAGTAGTCGGCAGTGAGATGGTAGGTACGGATTAGGGGTACTCAGGTCTCAGGTGTACCTATGCCTAGAATGAAAACAATCAAGGTGCCTACACACGATTCCACACGTTCAAACTGAAGCCAGTCTAAAACTCCATTCTGTGTTTTGCGGAAAGTCGAAATTTCTGTATTTCCGGAACGTCCAAAATCCACCGCGCGAATCTATGAAGTCCATGGAATATATTTGGACTTCTTAGACCGACAATAGTCACTTTGTATGTATTTTGGCAACACAAAGTTGCCAATTTACTGAATTTACGCTTTCCATCATTTCCTCTTGTTTTCTTCTCAACATCTTTC
>NW_007433732.1:0-450 GCF_000475195.1 Diaphorina citri
TGACGTTTTGAAATGTCGAGAGAATTGACATGGGACAGAAATGAAATGAAAAGGAAAGAACAAGAAAAAAGAAAAAAAAGAAGAAGAAGAAAAAGAAATAAAAAAAGAGGAAAAAAATAAATTAGACGAGGAACCGGAGAATTGACAGAACTGATTGACATCAAGAAACAAAAAAAGAAAAGGAGACAGGAAGCATAAGAAGAAGGAAAATGAAAGAGGAAGAGAGAGAGAGGGGAGAGAGAGAGAGAGAAAGAAGGAAAATGAAAGAGGAAGAGAGAGAGGGGAGAGAGAGAGAGAGAAAGAAGGAAAATGAAAGAGGAAGAGAGAGAGGGGAGAGAGAGAGAGAGAGAAAGAAGGAAAATGAAAGAGGAAGAGAGAGAGAGGGGAGAGAGAGAGAGAGAAAGAAGGAAAATGAAAGAGGAAGAGAGAGAGGGGAGAGAGAGAGAGAGA
>NW_007433733.1:0-450 GCF_000475195.1 Diaphorina citri
TTTAATATCGAGTAAACAGTAATCAGAGAAAAGTTTTTCCTTACGAACAACTTTTTTCTTTAACAAAACGTAACAAAAACATTTCTCTTTCAAGTTCCCTAGATCGGCTCGGAGGGTGATCCATATTATTTCTATGTACAAAGCTGAAATATTAGCCAATAAAAATTTGCATTTCTCTTTCAAGTTCCCTAGATCGGCTCGGAGGGTGATCCATATTATTTCTATGTACAAAGCTGAAATATTAGCCAATAACAGACATTCTACGAGTACCGGCAACCCAAATAAGGTGCCATAAACCCAACTGTATATCAAACCCCTGACCCATGGACAATATGGACATACTTTAGGATTTATGGTTTAAAATCGGTGTAAAAGCATCGGTGTAATAATGTGATACCCACTCGGCCCACGGAGGTTGCTCCGCGGTAACGCATTCTTTCTAAAGTTACC
>NW_007433734.1:0-450 GCF_000475195.1 Diaphorina citri
CATAGTCTTTGAACCTCCCCCCCCCCTCGACAAAATTCTGGATACGGCCCTGATAGGTATGTTAGGGAGAGGAGTTGGTTTAGGTCAGTGGTTCTCAACTGGTGGTCCGCGGACCACTATAGGTGGAACCCCTGGTTTAGGTCAAATGTTAGGGGAAGGTAAGGTTAGCAATTCACGCCTCATTAAGTCAGCCATGTTGTATATTATCTCCAAGACCATTGTCACCTTGTATACAGGGTGTCCATGTAAACTTTGTCACCCTCTGTACAGGGTCATATGAGTAGAATATAAGACTAACCTTCAGTTAGATGTAGAGAGGTTTGAAATTCAATTAGCCTTAGCCTTTTGCGGACAGATTCATGTGTCACATGCAATCATGGTTCCGCCATTATGGTAGGAGAAATATAACTTAAATCTGTCGATACGGTAGGATTCATGTCCAGCATGAAG
>NW_007433735.1:0-450 GCF_000475195.1 Diaphorina citri
AGGTACTTCCTTACTGCGAGAGGAAAATTATTACCTATTTTTAGTTCTATGTAGGTATATTCTAGATACCTATCTAGCCATTCTTTCCACAAAATGATTCACTAAAGAGAGTAACGAGGTATTACTCATTGTTCAAGTTTAAACTTTTTCAAAGGAACCCAACTCTCCAGCCAATTTCACTCGAGAAAGTTATGGGTTATGCATGAAAGTTGTTATAGGTGCTCAATACAACTTGACACAATAAGTGCATCAATCAATGTAGGTAATCGAATCAGAAATACATAGAAAGGTACATAGGTAAAAACACATAGAAAATTACATAGGGTAGGAATACATAGAAGATACATAGGTAAAAATACATAGAAAGGTACCTTTATGTATAGGTACACTAGACGTAAATACAAACTGAAGAGAACGTACAAGTACATTGATTAAAATCTATGTGACATA
>NW_007433736.1:0-450 GCF_000475195.1 Diaphorina citri
TTTGTCTTCCCTACGGTAGATATAAATGTACAGGGTTTTTAATGTTTCCATTTTGATTTTCTCGAATTGCTAGAGAAGCTCTGTAAATTAGTTTTTGTTGCAATTTGTTTTCTTGTTCATTTTTCATTTGTTGAAAATTTGGTTTTTGATTATTCTAGAGGTACGTTTGATTGAGGTGATGTTGGGGTATCTTCCATTCATGATTCATCAACTTTGTTCCAAATTATTGGTACACATGTATGTGTCTTGGTTAGGACTATAGTTTTCTCCTATTATAATAATTATTATTCCTACTTTCTGCTGCTAAACTTTGATATTGACGCTTTCTGCGAGTCCCAATAGCTCTTCAACACTTCTCTCAACTTTTCCACGCAACCATTTCCGGAAGATTCCATCGTTGAGATTCCAGATACATCATCGTTCCAGTTACACCCTCTAGTCTTGAGTTTT
>NW_007433737.1:0-450 GCF_000475195.1 Diaphorina citri
CCATTATGGCGAAACTATTTCCATTACGCTCAACGTTTTCTTTGGCTTGGGAATGCAAAATTGTCTTTGGAAAAATGTGGAAGCGTTTATACTTTTCTAGTCAAGTATGAAAGCCAGGGCCGTAGTGGCTAAAACGTCACCACACTGTGGCAAACATAATTGGAGTCTGATTGACTCCTAGCAAACTTGAAATCGAACAATAAAAGAGCAGAGAATTAACTGGAATTCCTTTTACTCCTCAAGGAGACTAGGAAAGTACCTATACTTTGAATTTTTAAGAGAAAAGCGTTGTAATTGCAATTCAATGTGCAAACGACGAACTGTAAAGAGAAAGGCAAACCATAGTTACTTTTACTTTAAAGAGTGAGAAAGGCAAATCTCCTGTGGAAATGCCATTGTCTATGGTAATAGGACCAAACTCTTACCATCTGCAGTTTGGCTAAAGTTTAG
>NW_007433738.1:0-450 GCF_000475195.1 Diaphorina citri
TAATAATAATAATAATAATAATAATAATGATAATGATAATACTACTACTAACTACTAACTACTAATTACTACTTATTTTATTGTACTATTTTACAATTTTCATTGTGTTGTACAATTTAAACTAAAATTGGAAATCAAATTAATTAATACAAGTATTTAAATCTAATATCTAATGCTTAGTTATAAAGAAGAATAAAATTAATGAATAAATAGTTTTAGGGGATGTTAATGATTCCTTACAAACCAACAAACATCCCACTTGTTCGTGAGTATGTCCATCCGTTTATCCCACCATCAGTGACTAGAGCGAATGAATGAATGCATGCACAAGCGCACACGTGAGCGCGCACTTGAGCGCACACGTGAGCGCATGCGCGAGTTATGTGGGTAACACCCTACATATCTAAAATACCTCTAGGTAAAAGCCATTAGTATAAATACATCTGTTGT
>NW_007433739.1:0-450 GCF_000475195.1 Diaphorina citri
ACGAGGAGGAGGGAGGGAAGACCGCGGGTACCCTCACTCCGCCACCTTCAGAAACTACCACACAGGTGAGTGTGTTTTACTGTTGGAACTTGTTTACTTTCTATTACTACAGTACCTATAGCGAGCTCTACTAGTAATGAAAGTATTGCAATCGGTCCAAATTTTCAGAATCGGGAAATGGTCGGAAATATCCGTTTTGGGATCCCCTGATGTCAAAGAAGTGATTTTTTTCCTTCTTCCTTCTTAGTTCTTCTAAAGCCCACTCTGAGGTTTAGGTGTAAAGCTTATACGAATCTTCTTTGTTTGTTGAGAGCTCAACGTCACTCTATAATAGATCAGTTGCGCTTACTTGCGGTGATGTTTCAAATTCATAGAGCAGGGAAAATGAGGACCAACGGAATTTTTCTTCTTCTACGACTTCTAGATACTGAGATAAATCGATTAAAAAAA
>NW_007433740.1:0-450 GCF_000475195.1 Diaphorina citri
GCCCCGGGCGGGAATGGAACCCGTGGCCTAGCGCTTACAAGGCAGACGCACTACCAACTAAGCTAACTAGGCTGGCTATCTGGCTAGCTACTGGTTTGCAAGCAGCAATATGCGAAAAATCGGCGAGATTGTGTACAACAAAGTGAGATACGAGAGTTATCTGCACAAAAAGTTGGAATATACATAAGAACATGAATAGTGCTATAGGATAAAGCAGTGTATTACATAGTAGGACTGCAATCACAACGAAAACGTATTGTGTCATGTACTCGAGAGAGGTAGAGAGGCGATTACAGAGTAGCGAGAGAAGAGCAGAGAGAAGAAAAAGAGTAGAGACCCCAGACTCTTTATTGCGCGTAGCTTTTAGTCCAGTAAGATGAGTTCAAAAAGTAATGTTTTCAGGAAAAAATTCCCAAAGTTTTTTTCTCGACGGTTTTATATGTATTTTTT
>NW_007433741.1:0-450 GCF_000475195.1 Diaphorina citri
CAACACAAACAACCCTTTTCCTCTGGAAAGCTGTCAGCAAAAACTCCCATCACTATTTATTTGCTAATGGAGTTGCCACGAGTGCTGATATTTCTCACAGTTGCTTCGTCATTGCCAGGAAAAGTATTGATGCCTACATTACTATCATTATCATTTGCTTACTCGGGTATCATTTGCTTACGAGGAACTCTTTCTGTCAGATCTGAATAATTTTGAATTCAATCAGTAGTGAATAGCACAAAGTTTGCGCGAAGATATCTTGGTGATGCATATTATCAAATTTGTAATGACAAAGAGATAGATATATATTATATACCTACTCTTCATTCATGTTGACGTTTCTCGTATCAAATCATAGAAAGAAGATAAATCTCCGCCAGCCTACTTAGCTTAGTTGGTAGTGCGTCTGCCTTGTAAGCGCTAGGCCGCGGGTTCGATTCCCGCCCGGGG
>NW_007433742.1:0-450 GCF_000475195.1 Diaphorina citri
ATCACAGATTAGTCCCACTGAGTTCACCATTAGTAAATAAGACTTCTTTGTGGTAAAGTTAGAGCGTCAATTTTGTGTTAAAAGCTTTCAGAGCATTATACCTGTCTTTTACTTACACAGCCATTGATTATTGATACTCTTTTAGCTAAATTCTTTGGGAGTAGGTATATTGAACTATGGTCGTAATACCCAAACAGATAGCGCAGATAGGTACTCAATTGTTTTTAAGTGTCTGAGGGCACCCCGAAATTTAAGCACAGAGCCCAAAAAACTAAATTCCACAGGGCATTTCGAATGCCTCCTGTGATTTTGTGATTTTCTCTTGGCCATGGAGGCTGCTTATTTAAATCTATTGCAACGTATCCTCCCAGCCTCCCATCACCTACTATGGAAATTTAAAAAAAAATATCTCATCTTAGAAAACTCCCGCTGTTTGAGCAGTTTCACTAT
>NW_007433743.1:0-450 GCF_000475195.1 Diaphorina citri
AGATTATTAATCAGTTTGCATCTTAAGAAACTACATAAGTAGACCTCATTTACTATTCCTCATACTGCTTTAATACGCATAATTACTCTACCCAACTTGAACACACATGGTAAAAATAGATCAACTTAAAAGAATACATTAGACATTACGTTTCAAAGACTTCAATAACTTAACTTTGTGAAGCTCCATATAGCATTAAAGGAGGGAATAGTACCAAGAGACTCAACGAAGAATGGTGGATACTAACTTCAAATGCGGGTACGAATGGTACAATAGTAAAGTTGATCTTAGTCAAATTCAACATGTTCATACTATTTATCTTGACAATCATTCCCCGTAAATGACATCGAGTTTGAGTCCACTACAGAAATATACTTACCTACAGAACTCCCTTCCCTACTTACTATTCTAGAATCTATTAGCAATCATACGGGTCCTCTATTACACCAA
>NW_007433744.1:0-374 GCF_000475195.1 Diaphorina citri
TTTCTTTCTTGAGCTGCATCCTAAAAAGCTCCACACTCCTCAACTCCTCGAGATCTTTAGGTAATTTATTGTAACTTTTTGTAGGCAATTGAGTTTGCACTTTTTTTTTTATTAATACTGTCAACAAATAAATTATTTCTATTCCTTGTTAGATATTTATGCTTGTCCTTATTTTGAATTCTTCACGGGACTGCAGGCGGTGGGTTCACAGGGTTTCATAGCGGTCAGATGAGTGGTTTGGCCAGGTATGGAGTTTGAACAAGCAGGCAAACAGTTTGTACCACATACAATTGTACAGGTATATGTACAAATAAAATTGATTTGATTTGATTGAACTAATAAATTTGATAGGTATGGAGGGGTCAGTCCCAGTA
>NW_007433745.1:0-450 GCF_000475195.1 Diaphorina citri
CGAAATCCGCGAACAAAATCTCCAAATCCGCGAACAAAATCGCGAAATCCGCGAACATAATCGCGAAATCCGCGAACAAAATCGCGTAATCCGCGAACATAATCGCGAAATCCGCGAACAAAATCTCCAAATCCGCGAACAAAATCGCGAAATCCGCGAACATAATCGCGAAATCCGCGAACATAATCGCGAAATCCGCGAACATAGAAATCCGCGAACATAATCGCCAAATCCGCGAACAAAATCGCGAAATCCGCGAACATAATCGCCAAATCCGCGAACATAATCGAGAAATCCGCGAACATAATCGCCAAATCCGCGAACAAAATCGCGAAATCCGCGAACATAATCGCCAAATCCGCGAACATAATCATCCGCGAACATAATCGCGAAACCCGCGAACATAATCGCGAAATCCGCGAACAAAATCGCGAAATCCGCGAACATAAT
>NW_007433746.1:0-450 GCF_000475195.1 Diaphorina citri
CGATGAAACACCGACTACATTAGACGCATGTGGCCTGTGTCGTAGCATGCCCATCCCGTAGTATGTCCCTCATCAGATGGGCGATTAATACACCTCGAAAAATTATTGATATGACTTGTCCTGGACTCGAACCACCAAACTCCAGATCCGAAGTCCACCACACTTACCGCTACTTCACTGAGGTTGAGAAGCAGCCTGAGAAACGCTTACTCTTTTTTTGAACTTTTTTATATGATTGGCCTTTTCTTTTTTGAAGAGGTTTGATTACTGGGAAAAATACTGTAGTAATAGAAAGTAAAAATCGTGGCCCCTTCATGGTAACCTTTCTAAGTGGGAAAAAATTGTCGGTCCCTTGGATTCCCACTTTGACAGTGTTTGATTCGAGAAAGAACACAAATGTTGGTGACTGTAATATTTGACTTTTAATACTGAAAGCGAACTAACATCAAA
>NW_007433747.1:0-450 GCF_000475195.1 Diaphorina citri
ACTCGACTTTCAAAACCACAATTATGCTTTCGGAGAAACTTTTTCTCAATTGGAACTTTAATCCTTTAAGTTCTTCGATTTAGAGAGGGGGTGTAACTTGATTAACCCAATCAAGTACATCGGTGTCATCACTAAACTTAATATGTAGGTACCTACTACCTACCTACTTGTTATTTTGCTGCCAAAATATTACGTAAGTGAACTTGTGAACTCATTGATTCCAGTGAGTGAAAGAATGGGAAAAAATTTTTACTTGCTTGGCACATTGCATACTAAAAAGATATCAGGCGTTCATACAAATTTTCTGCTAAACTCTGTTCACAAAATTTTCATCCTAGTTAGCTAGCAAGTTAGTCTGCCTTATAAGACCTTTGCGTAGGTTCGATTCTCGCCTGAGGCGGATTTTATCCTGATGGTATAATGTTCGTTCTCGGAACGGCTGGCTTTCTC
>NW_007433748.1:0-450 GCF_000475195.1 Diaphorina citri
TCTGTTTCGTGTTAATATAGGCCGGGCGGTGCTGCGAACTCTTGACGTTCGCGCGCCTCCCGGCGCGCTTGATATTATGCTGAGGCGCTGAGCACGTCAGATAATTATTTTCTTCGTAGGTACTAGGTACATACCTACATACAAAAGATGAGTGTTTCACAGCCGTTTTTATTTGGTGGTTTTGTAGCAATGAAACAACTGCTACAATAGTGCCGTAGCATGCCCAATTGCCTGGGTTAATAGAACCCATAAATGGGGGGATGTATTGTGTCTATCGTCTAAGCTTGAATAAATATAAAAAAAATAGGTAGGTATATCTTTCGATTTTTTTCTTTCTATTTTTTAAGCTTAGCCTAACCTAAAGCTTAGCCCTGTGTATAACTTCTAATACCTTAATAAATAGGTAGGTATATCTTTCGAATTTTTTCTTTCTATTTTTCAAGCTTAGCC
>NW_007433749.1:0-450 GCF_000475195.1 Diaphorina citri
CATTCTTATAAAAGCTGATAAAAGTTTATTCTCACCTAAGAACAGGGATAAGAAACATATGTTCTACGTCCATCAGATGACACATGACATGTTTCCCATCTATCAGATGCCACAGGGTAAATCCAGACCTGACAGGAGCATAAAACAAGAAGCATTTGAGCTGAAATAACAAGCATGAGTACCTACATCCTACAATTCCTACATCTACTCCCTACATAAGTATTAGGAATACAGAGGTACATATTGTAAGCTCTTTTGCTTTCAACAAAGAATAATATTTATGCATTGTATCATTTGTTTTGCTGTCATGAAAGAATGAAGGCAGTTTGACTTTTTCTCGGTCTTGATGTTTGACTTCTATTCTCTCTTCTTTTTCTCTCTTTCTCTTATGTCAGCACATATTTTCCCTCCTTTCACATTGATGTGTGTTTGTATTTCAGATACATAGAA
>NW_007433750.1:0-450 GCF_000475195.1 Diaphorina citri
GGTGACCTAAAAGAAGGATTTGCAAGGAGGGAAGAACATCAATAGGGTTTAGCTGTAGCCTGTTCCATGAAAGTATGGCCTACTGAAAATCACTAAATTCACCAGTGTAAGGCAGCCATCTTGCAAACAAAAGTACCCTACCTTATGTAAAATGGTATTCATGACTTTTACACTTGGAACTTTCACTATTCCATTCTGATTATGGCGAATTAAGAACTAAAAAAAGTCTTCATTATTGTCGATCGACATCGCTTGAAAGACGTCGCCACTCTGAACTTTTTTCAGCAAGCCTCGTTAGCTCGGAAAGTATGGCATGCCTGCCTTTTTTTTAAGAGGTTTGACAGAGGGAACTGTAACTGCTATATGGTCTTATCGTCCCGAAATCGAAGAGAAGGAAGACAGGATAGGAGAAAGCCAGCCGTTCCGAGAACGAACATTATACCATCAGGA
>NW_007433751.1:0-450 GCF_000475195.1 Diaphorina citri
AAAAAAAAAAAAAAAAAACGGACAGTATAAATGAGAACAAAGACGGAACTGACGGAATAAAGAGATGATAAAAAAGGGACAACTTTGAGAACAAACAAAAAAGAAAGAAAGATTAATGAAGATAAACTTGTTGTATGCCTCGTTTTTGGGAGTCGAACCTTCGCTATCATGGCAGGATAAGGAATTTTTCAGAATTCAGAAGGGATTTCGTACATTTTAGCACGGATTTTCTACATTTTAGCAGGGATTTATTACATTGTAGCACCGATTTCGTACATTTTAGAACGGATTTCGTATATTTTAACAGCAATTTCGTACATTAAGGGATCAATCGGAACAATGCCACAAGTCAAGCCAGAGCTCTACTGTTTCCATAGGTAGGAACCACTGAATTTCCTCGGGTAATTAAGTCAACACACTGAAGCTTGTGGAACATATAGGTAATATACG
>NW_007433752.1:0-450 GCF_000475195.1 Diaphorina citri
AGCAAAGATACAAAGGTGCCTATACACGGCGAATCAGTCCAAATAGACTGAAAGCTGAAACCAATCGAAAACTCATCATGTGTAGCGAAATCTATAGTGGGCGTAGTCCATTCTGTGTAGCTCTGCTGGATATCCAAAACTTCTAAAAGTCATCGCTTGAATCTCTAATCCGTGATCCTGCAAAATAGAAAATTGACATCAATTCGGAAATTATCTGACCACTGGGGGACTTGTACAAAAATTTGACGACTAGCCATTGTACGAAAATTTGACGACTAGCCGTTTAGAATGGGAACAATGGACTCTATTCAAATGGACTCTTCGTGTGTAGGAGCCTTGAGAGAAATGTGGAAAAGAGAGGGGAAAAAAGGTTCCTTCATTAAAAGTAAAAAGGCCAAGTTGTAATTTTGTTCTAATAAACAAAAGAACTGTAGTTGTCCTTAGAATAAT
>NW_007433753.1:0-450 GCF_000475195.1 Diaphorina citri
AGGTTCGTCCCAAGGAGACTTTTGATCTACATGTTATAAAGAATCTCCCTGCAAAGTTTGGTTAACTTGGGCCGAAAAATACAGTCCTTAGTGAAAATTTTTGAGCTTTTTCTAAACTAAAGTCTTGAATAGCGGCCGAGCCGTACATTTCTCGAGGTTCGTCCCAAGGAGACTTTTCATCCACATTTTTCAAAGAACCTCTCTGCAAAGTTTGAATGACCTGGGCCGAAAAATACAGTCCTAAGATTTTTTGAAAATCTCAGGAACTACCTATTCTTATTTTGTTACTATTCTTATTTTGTTTATTTTCATTTTAAAGTAGGGATGCTCACTGAGGTTGGTGTTACTAGTTGATAGCATTTATTCATTTCAACTTCACCTGCCTCGGTGGTGTAGTGGTCAAGGCACTCGCCTGGTAAACAGGAGGGCCCGAGTTCAATCCCAGCCGAG
>NW_007433754.1:0-450 GCF_000475195.1 Diaphorina citri
CATGAACACTAACAGACTACGATGGCTTGGTCACCTGATGAGAATAGACAAAAACAGAGCCGTGTGGAAGATCTTCACTAACACACCACATCAAGGCAAACGTTTACCAGGTAGACCACGTAGCTGCTGGATCAACGAGATGAAGAGACTATGCAACAGATGGGGGCTGAACGACTGGGAGGAGTTGACACAACATAGAGTTCTTTGGAGGCAAGCAGTCTGGTCGGCACGGGATTCACATATCCCTAATACGCCATCGGAGTGAGTGAGTGAGTGAGTGAGTGAGTGAGTGTGAGTTTCCAACTTGATCGAACAAGGGTAAGTACCAACTACCAAACCTATCAAATTAACGATTCGTTTGTGCTCGGAGCGCTGCGCTTACGGGTACTCTTCTCTCGGGATCTCCACCCAAGAGGGCTCTCAATCTCGGAACGACTGCCTTTATCTTAT
>NW_007433755.1:0-450 GCF_000475195.1 Diaphorina citri
GAGAAAAAGTTTTATCAGGCAAGTACCAGTAAGGTGATTAAACTTCTCCCTCTCTCTCTCTCTCTCTCTCTCTCTCTCTCCTTTCAGTGAGTGTCTCAGATAGAACAGAGAGAGAGAGAGAAGCTTGTCATACTTTTAAAAACAAGTTAGCAAACTTTCAAGCTCTCTCTCTTTCCCTCCCTCCCCTTTCCTGTGCTCTCTCTCTTCCTCTTCTTAGAATAGCTCTCTCGTCTCTCTGTCTTTTTCTCTCGGTGCCTTCTTAAAATAGTTATTTCTACTTTACCTCTCCCTCTCTCTCTCACACACTCTCTTCGAATAGTTCTTTCTTCCTTCTCTTCTTAGGAGAAAAGCTCCAAAATATTCTAAGTACCTACTTACTGCTCAACATTCCATGAGAGAGAGAGAGAGAGAGAGAGAGAGAGAGAGAGAGAGAGAGAGAGAGAGAGAGAG
>NW_007433756.1:0-450 GCF_000475195.1 Diaphorina citri
ATATCAGTAACTAAAGCTCAAGATTCATCAAATCGGGTGAATTCTTTTGGTTCTGGGCACAAACAAAGATAGAAATCACATCAGTTTGACCGGTCGAGAACTTAGTTTAGAAATCACATCAGTTTGACCGGTCGATAACTTAGTTTAGAAATCACATCAGTTTGACCGGTCGATAACTTAGTTTAGAAATCACATCAGTTTGACCGGTCGAGAACTTAGTTTCGAAATCACATCAGTTTGACCGGTCGAGAACTTAGTTTAGAAATCACATCAGTTTGACCGGTCGAGAACTTAGTTTCAAAATCACATCAGTTTGACCGGTCGAGAACTTAGTTTAGAAATCACATCAGTTTGACCGGTCGAGAACTTAGTTTCGAAATCACATCAGTTTGACCGGTCGAGAACTTAGTTTAGAAATCACATCAGTTTGACCGGTCGAGAACTTAGTTT
>NW_007433757.1:0-450 GCF_000475195.1 Diaphorina citri
ACTCGAGAGTCACTTCCGGAATTTAGGACGCGCGGCGTTCACTCGAAGAGATAACGCCAGAAGGGGAAGTGAAATGAAAAACACAGCTCTAAATAACGGATAACGGTATAGGATATCAGTGTTTGAAAAATTAGGTAGGTAGGTACCTACCTACATTAATTTGTAGGACGTCTCTGATAATAATGAATTTCTAGACCTACTAATATTGTATGTAGCTTGATATGTACTACTACTATACTACATACTTTAATCGAGGATTAAATAGAATATTGAACTCAATCCTTCATAATCCGATTCGATAAACCTCAGGCCCCAGCTTTAGTCCTCTATAACTAGATAAGTAGTTAGGTATACCTATATAAGTAGTTGAAACCCAATTTTTACCCTACTGACATGATTACAATATCTACTTAGTGAAAGTTGGAAAGAAAAAAAAAAAAATGTCTCCTA
>NW_007433758.1:0-450 GCF_000475195.1 Diaphorina citri
GATGTCATCCAACTTACACAGGTGAATTTGTAAGCTTGATTCGAGCCTTACATCCAATCGTGTGTGCTGTCTGGGTATAGGGTTAGGTTGAATACAAAAAGGAGCTTTTCTCTTCCACGGATGTGACTTCTGCATAATTACCGATTAGGGTTGTTGAATACCATTGTGCATAAGTTACCTATCATCTGAATGGATGTCAGTCGGGGACAATGTTGTATGACCAAGGCCCCCTTGTATCTAGCACCTGGACGATGATACACACATAAACAAAATCATTCAACATGGTCTGTGGGTTGATGTGTCTGTAGGTCAATGTATCATGTGGGTTGTTGTCAAACCCCTTAACCTCTACTATCTCATGCTACAGTCAAATGTTATTTTTGAGAATATGTGGAATCTACACTTCAGTTCAGATTCCAAGCTCTCAGAGGTGACTTGCATCTTCAAAAG
>NW_007433759.1:0-450 GCF_000475195.1 Diaphorina citri
TTCCCAAATCAGAGGAGATGTCAAAATTCCCAAATCAGAGGAGATGTCAAAATTCCCAAATCAGAGGAGATGTCAAAAATCCCAAATCAGAGGAGATGTCAAAATTCCCAAATCAGTGGAGATGTCAAAATTCCCAAACAGGTACCTATTCTCCATTGCCTTAATCTCAACAAGCCCTGGTCGTTTATAAACGCCTTCAATATAATTTGTATATGCAATGTGCCACACATAAATTATACAAACCAAAATATTCAAAATCGCACCAGACAGATAAGGTTTGTTCTGCCAGCCTAAGTTACATAGCTTGAAAAGTAGCTTGCCTGCCTTCTAAGCGCTAGGCCGCGGGTTCGAATCAAGCCTGGAGCGGATTTTATCCTAAACAGACAAGGTTCGTTCTCGGAACGGCTGGCTTTCTCCTATCCTGTCTTTCTTCTCTGTTCGCTTTCGGGA
>NW_007433760.1:0-450 GCF_000475195.1 Diaphorina citri
AGTTACCACATCATTTTCCACTTGCCAAGAACATCTCAGAATGGCCTAACTCAGCCCTGTTCATAACCACGGCCTAAAGTCTTGATTGGAATCCCACTAATCCCAGTCCCAGTCAGAGTCAGTCCAGTCAAGGTCAAACAGTCAAACAGAGCACAGAGCGGGGACTGTCTAATTTACCGACCTGAGGAAATCACTCCTCCTGGGCTTACGGTGAAGAAATTTTTACCGGCCAAAACGGTTTTGGATAGCTCTTGAAAAGCACAACAATCCTGTGAAAACCGTTTGTCTTTATCCCACACCGTTTTCCGGAAAACTCCGGAAAACCCTTTTGTAAAAAGAAAATCTCAATTTTCCAGACAAACCGTTGACAAGTTTTTACCGGCCAGCCCGGTTTTAAATAGCTCTCAATGAGAAGAACAAACCTGTGAAAACCGTTTGTCTTTATCCCAA
>NW_007433761.1:0-450 GCF_000475195.1 Diaphorina citri
TTTTTTTTTTTTTTTTTTAGAGGTTTGACAGAGGGAACTGTAACTGTGCTATGGTCTTATCGTCCCATAAGACATGTTTATCCTTATATAAGACATGTTTATCCTTTACGCTGGAGAACGGCTCATACGATTTACATGCAGATTTCTTTCTGCAAGTTAAGTCATTAGGTATAGTTACATATCTTTATGACTGGCTCTTTGTCTTTCATTTCGTTCTCTTTTCTTTTTATCTCATGTTTCACTATCTCGTTTTTATAATTTTCTCGCTGAGTAACTTCTTTATTTCCGTAAATGTGTCATGTTCAGAACGAAGAGAAAAACACTTAAGTTCTCTACATCAAGTTGTATAAAATTTTCTGCAACTTTTCATAAGTAGGTATGTATGATAAAGAAGCTGAATCGCTGAATTCTATCATGCGACATCATAAGGACCAAGTCGTTTCTCTTGAG
>NW_007433762.1:0-450 GCF_000475195.1 Diaphorina citri
TAATAATAATAATAATAATAATAAAAAAAAAAATCTCCGTGGTGAAATCGGGCATTAATTATCCAGGCTGACTGGACTAACAATTCAAGTCACAAGCCACGAGTCAGAAGAGTAGGTACGATAATTCATTTTAGTACAGTCATAAAAGTAAATTGTCATGCAGAAAGTCAAATAAAAATATTTAAATTGTCATTTGATGTGAATTACAGACATTCGTACTCAAGTCAAGTAGAGATTATGTCAATCCGTAATGATAGGACAGTAGCCTCTCTTTGTTCTTAACGTGATGGTCGCGATTGAGAATCAAGTGATGACGCAATACTAGGGGGAAAAAATCAATCATATGAATAACAGTAATAATATAAAAAAAAGAGCTCCCATGGCGTAGTGGTCACTGCGCTCGCCTTGCACGCGGGAGACCCGGGTTCGATTCCCGGCGGAGTCAAGAAA
>NW_007433763.1:0-450 GCF_000475195.1 Diaphorina citri
ATTGGCGTTGCGTATCATACAGGTAAACTTGCTATTTTAATAATGAAAATATGAAATCCCTTGTAGAAAACATCCCTTGTAGAAAACGTCATCTGTTATATTAGATTTCCCATGATGACTAGGAAAGAACTAGCTCAGTTACTACTATGCCCGCTGGTCAGGGCACATAAGGAATTCTTCATTGATAGAATGACCATTGGTGTTGCGTATCATACAGGTAAACTTGCTATTCTAATAATGAAATTCCTTGTAAAAAACGTCATCTGTTATATTACATTTCCCATGATGACTAGGAAAGAGTTAGCTTAGTTACTGCTATGTCCGCTGGTCAGAGCACATAAGGAGTTTTTCATTGATAGAATGACCATTGGTGTTGCGTATCATACAGGTAAACTTGCTATTCTAATAATGAAATTCCTTGTAGAAAACGTCATCTGTTATATTAGATTT
>NW_007433764.1:0-450 GCF_000475195.1 Diaphorina citri
ACTTCCAATATTTTTTATGTACCTATTCTTCTCTTTTTGTGACAATCATCTAAAGTCTAACTTATTTTTCGTTCATCTTTTTGTTCCTCTTCCTCCTTCTTCTTCTTCCTCCTTCTTCTTCTTCCTCCTTCTTCTTATTCTTCTTCCTCCTCCTTCTTCTTCATCTCCTTCTCCTTTCTCTTTCTTCGTTTTTGCTTTCTTCTATCTTTTCTTTCAAGACGATATTCTGTTTCATTATTGCTGATTCAAAGAAGCGCCATTTTATTTATTTGCTAATACAGTTCATGTTTCATTCTTTCCTGCGCTTGTGATTTCTCGCTTATTTCGCTTTGGTGGGGGGAGGAAGGGGATTGTAACGAAAAACATAAATAGGAATTTAGGAACCTATTTTAGTGCTTTTGATTATTTTTTTATTTATTGTTTCTACCTAGATTTTGACATTTAGGTAGG
>NW_007433765.1:0-450 GCF_000475195.1 Diaphorina citri
CAATCCATATATTGAGGTACTCAAGATAAAATTATGCAATAGGTCTCCTGAAAGTTTTCAAAAAATGCCTTTGAAAAAAGAGTTCTATGAACAGAACAGAAATGCCTATGAAACTGTAGACTGGATGTGGAAAAGCAGAAAATGTTAAGAAAGAGAAGATCACGATTGAACTGAAAATGAATGCCATGAACCTGAGCTGATTCCTCCACAGTCGACACAAATTTTAGCTATCACGCTAATGTTGTAGACGAGGAAGATTCAGCTCTAAGTAGGTACCTTGTGCTTGTGACGGGTTGAATAAAGAAATAAAAATACAAATACCTAACATAGATTGAGAGTAAAATATGTAATTGGAAAATCAGCTTACCTGATCCAGGCAATCCCTGGTTGGCTCCCGTCACGGAAGTCATCGGGGCTCCAGCACTTTGACCGTGTGGTCCCTGCACACCA
>NW_007433766.1:0-450 GCF_000475195.1 Diaphorina citri
ACCATAAAAGGAATATTCCTACCAAATTTCAGCCTTCTAGGTGTTGTGGTTCTGGAGATAGAGCGATCAGTGTGTGAAATGTGAATGGATCTTGATTTTATAATATAAGATTAGAGGAGAAAAGCTACTTTCAAATAGGAATCAAATTTTTTTTTTATGCCGTGTACAAATGTACAATAATAAAAGAATTTCTGTAGCTCTGGAAAGCATGAAATCAGTTGATCACTTAGCATTGAGGAAACAAACAAAATTATATCAATATTCACAAAGTCAACATTGAAGCAACGCCGAATAACACAAGCATAATATTTATGATAATTCTGGTATGAAAAACACGCACCATTCCAGAGAAAACTCAATTTAACATCAGCAAAAAAAACAAAAATGTGATTATGCTGAAACTTTAATTCTGTATGAAAACAGAACATTTCAATTTTAATCAGTTGGAAA
>NW_007433767.1:0-450 GCF_000475195.1 Diaphorina citri
ATTATTTTTCACAGAATTAACGGTACGCATCTCTATGTTGTGTACTGTCGAATATAAAGCAAACACTTAAGTACCTACGAGTACTTCATTTTGATTTCAGGGAGATTTCTTATTACTTTAGAAATTTCAAAGAAATTGAAAACGCAAACGCCCCTAGCTTGAAATTTTAGATATAGTGAAAAAAACAAGACAATAAACTTTGACTGAAGTCGATTCAGGAACAAACCGAAAAAAATACTTGAGAAAAATGTTCAATCTTGTTTTTTTTTTTATTTTTTTTTTAATTTGGACCCTTATTAAATCACTGGCTTAATTTTGATATTAAGCTAATTAAGTAGCACCCAGTATAGAAAATGAAAGAGAAGAAGGAAAAAAAACAAAGAAAAACCTTTCCGAAAGTTTTAAATATTCCTGTGATGCAGCAATGAAAACTTTGTGGACTTCCCACAC
>NW_007433768.1:0-450 GCF_000475195.1 Diaphorina citri
CATGCCATCTCTCTCTCGCCGTCGCTCTTTGATTTTCCTCTGCTTCAAAATGGTGTCTCGATCTTTGACGATGTTGTTCCGAGTGTCTGGCGTTCTGTTCTGTCTGAAGCGTTGCGGGATATTCGATAGCACTGGAACGAGAAAATGACATGAGGATTATATTACCGGTTCCCAATATGTAGTAGGTACCTAAACGGTGAGATGCTTTGATTATTGTCCTAACTTGCTTCTTGCTACCTAACTGTACAGTACACCACCTTCTTCCAAACTTTTGAACGGCTGGTAATTTTTTTAATTCTATAAAGTTCTAGAGGTAGTAGGAAAAGGCTTATGACCCTTCTCAGGCCCATACTTATTTCTGGCATTGGCCGGCCCTTATCACCTGAAAGGTCATTTTTGGCCTTTTCTCACGAATTCAGGCCATTTTTGACCTTTCACAACTACTATTAT
>NW_007433769.1:0-450 GCF_000475195.1 Diaphorina citri
TTCTTTTTCTTATTCTTCGTCGTTTTCTTCTTGTTCGTCTTCTTATTCATCTCCGTCCTTTGATCGTCTTCTAATACTAAATACTTCTTCTGCGTCCTCTTCTGTTTCTTCCTCTCTTCTTCTTCTTTTTCTTCTTCTTCTCCGTCTTTCTTCTTCTTTCCGTCTTTTAATACTGAATACTTCTTCTCCGTCTTCTTCTAGGTGCTTGAATCAAATTCGACACGGCTATCTTCACACCAAAGCAACAGAACTAGCCCATTGGCCCAGTGGCATATGCAGATGACATGTTTCAGGTCTCGGAGAGGTCAGCTGAAGGTCAAGAAGGTCATTGGAAGGTCAAGAAGGTCATTGGAAGGTCGAGAAGGTTATCGAAGGGAGATCACGACTGAAGAATCAGACACATTTGACATCTGGATCTGGAAATGGCTTATGACATCTGGTGGGTGACTT
>NW_007433770.1:0-450 GCF_000475195.1 Diaphorina citri
AGAGAGGGAGAGAGAGAAAGAGAGAGGGTAAGAAGGGGACCAAGAGTTAGATTAACAAAATGTTCTCAAAGTTCAAAGTAATACCTTCTCTTCCTCCCACTTTCCCTCCCTCCCTCTCTCTCTCTCTCTCTCCCCCCCTCTCTCTCTCTTTCTCCGAAGGTACCCTTCCGGTTCTCCCTTATAAATTCTGTTTTCATTCAAACCTGTGAAGTCTGATACTTCTCTTTCCATCCAACGGCCATTGGCCGTTGGTCCCATGGCCGTTGGTCCCCTAAAAGCTAAGGGGGGCCGTAAATCAATATTACCTTTCAATAACTTACTCCAAACATGTTGTTGTTGTTGTTGTTGTTGTTTTTCTGTCCAAATTTGAGCAGATTTTTTGATTTACTTATATAGACTTTCATTTATTTACAGAATTATTGTGTATAAGTGGTATTGTTTATTTTTCTG
>NW_007433771.1:0-450 GCF_000475195.1 Diaphorina citri
TCCAAATTTGTGAGCTTTGTCTGGTTTGGAAACTGTATTGCAAGGGGAAATATCTAGGACCGCAGGTTTGGATTCACTCGTCTCGTGAGATGAGAGATGTAACGTATTATGGTGGCTGCTGTTCATAGAGGTTCGTTTCGATGAGGGCTTGGAGTAAATCTAAAAGAACACAAGAAAAAGGAAAATCTTCGTTATTGCAGATAGAACAAAAAAAGTAAGTTATTATGCATAGGTACCTGATTAGTAAATACTATTGTTCTTGTGAGTATTGTCTCGTGAGATGAGAGATGTAACGTATTATGGTGGCTGCTGTTCATAGAGGTTCGTTTCGATGAGGGCTTGGAGGAAATCTAAAAGAACACAAGAAAAAGTAAAATCTTCGTTATTGCAGATAGAACAAAAAAAGTAAGTTATTATGCATAGGTACCTGATTAGTAAATACTATTGTTC
>NW_007433772.1:0-450 GCF_000475195.1 Diaphorina citri
CACAAATTATTATTTTTTTTTTTCATGTAAAAGAGCCAGAGGCAATAACACGTTGAATGCACCAGTTCCCACAGTGACTGAAGTTAAGCAACGTTGCTCGAGGTTTATTTCCGGATGGGTGACTGCAATAACGTGCTATTAACTGAGGTTTTTGTAACAGTTTGTCCCCGAATGATGACAGATTGACAGGAATTTTAAGATCAAAGTTTGAGGAAAGTCTCAAATGCCTATATGAAATGGTTTATTTTTGTTTTATGAGATTATTTTCCATTTCATTCCTGTTTATTTTCAATCTTCTCCTCTTCCTCCTCCTCCTCCTCCTTCTCCTTCTTCTTCTTCTCCTCTTCCTGTTCCCCTCATTTCTCTTTGTACTTGTTCTCCTTCTCCTCCCTCTTCATTTTGGTCTGCCAGGAAAAAGTTTGCAAGCCTCCAACTACCTAGTTTTTTTAT
>NW_007433773.1:0-450 GCF_000475195.1 Diaphorina citri
AAGTCATAGAGCAGGAAAAATGAGGACCAACGGAATTTTTCTTTTTCTTCTACGACTTCCAGATCCCGAGATAAATCGGTTAAAAAAATGCCGGTAAATCGTGAACTTTGACGTCACGGCATACGCTCCCGTAGGCGATAACGTCACATCAAATGTCCCGAGCAAAGCTCCCTTGGAGGTAACGCATTAATGTGTTTGTGCGCATACGTTTCTGCGCAGTTCTTTCTGGTCCTCCGCTAGCGCGCTTACATAGTGGCGCTACCTAACGGACGAAAAAAACAACTGCGTAAAGTCTGACGTCACACATATTTGAACTCTTTCATTAAAACGGAAAATAAAAATTGAATTTTCGACCTTTTACAGTTATTTTTTTAATAATAATAATAATAATAATAATAATAGACTCTTGAGTGGAAGGTAACCACTAGGCGAGGTTAACGCCTTAGGCGT
>NW_007433774.1:0-450 GCF_000475195.1 Diaphorina citri
AAGTAGGTAAGTGACCAACTTGTTGTTTCTTCACGAGAAAACACATTAATTATTAATTTTCTTTTAACTATGTACCTACTGAGATTTTTTTTTATGACTAGTTGACTACCTTTAATATTCGTAACCTTTGTTATTTTGACATGAATTTTCATTTATTTTAATTTACAAAGGTAGGTATTATGGAAGAAAAAATATTTTAAAATAACAAAGTTTCTGAATAAAGTGTCAATAAATTTTGAATGTTTTTTTTTTTTTTTTCGTTATGGAAAAAGGGTAGATACGAAATACCCTCTACTGATAAAGTACTTACATCAAAGTATTACCTTGATGGAGGGAAAAAAACCTCGACCTATCAAGTTTATCATAAAGGGTACAATATCCTTTCCCATACTCCGAAATATTTTCCATTATGACCCAACTCAACCTTTTTTTCCAACCCTTATCGTAAAA
>NW_007433775.1:0-450 GCF_000475195.1 Diaphorina citri
GGATGATTAACATAATATCATGTCTAACCTAAATACATAACTTCTCTTTGCCATTAAAATGGAAAGGTCTGTAATACTGCCCCCCAAAAATATCAACCTTTGTAGATTCTTATAAGCTTAACCCATCCTTTAGGGCTGTTGTCCCTACACTTAAGCTTCAGAGTGGGCTTTTTGTGTGTGGAGTTCCAACTTATGCACCAATTCACAATGTCTAGATTTGGAAAGAGTTCTTGTTTACGTATGTACCTACCTATTTAAAGTATATCTACTTGAAATACTTGATGAACAATACCAAAATGCTGATGTGGAGAGAACCATGTGAAGTTACACTCAGCCTTTGAGTCTCCTCAAAATGATGTGTGTCTAACACACCTCCTGTCTGTCCTTCGCAACCACAGACACACAGACAGATTTTTTTTGTCTCAATTTTCCATTTTTTTTTTTTTTTTT
>NW_007433776.1:0-450 GCF_000475195.1 Diaphorina citri
ATTTTTTTTTTTTAAAAAAAAAAAAAAAAAAAAAAAAAAGATTTTCCCCTCTGTAATAAGGTTAGGCAGTTAGGCACGGTATTTTAAAGGTGTTTCCCTCTGTAATAAGTTTGCGAGATAATTGTAAAAATCCATTACGAATTGCTCAAAATAGGCCCAATGTTCAAGTATGTTACACTTGTCTGTTACACTCTGTATCCAGGCTCAATTACAATACGAGATAATTATAAATTTATAAGCACAAAGCTTGTTTGAGAGGGCGATTGTAAACGTGTTTACGATTTACACACACTATATCATTTACAAGTACTTTATTTTTTCTTTACAAGTACTTTTTAATGCATTGGCGCCTTGGAAGACGCATAATATGAAAGAAAAATCTGGTGTGAACATCACACGACTTTCTATTACATTTGCAGAATACGTAGGTATTTGAAAAGAAATAGAAAA
>NW_007433777.1:0-450 GCF_000475195.1 Diaphorina citri
GGTTGAGGGTAGTAGAAAGCCAGTCAAGTTTAGTTCGTGAGGTATAGGTATATCAATTAAGGGGTCGATTCTGGAGGCCAATTTCGAGTCCTTTACCACAAGAAAGCCAAAGCCCTCCATAGGGAGTCAAAGTACTACACAGGTATCATTCAAATGTCGAACCATGGAATACATTTATGTGATGTTCAGATGTATTCGTACAGATGTACACTTCTGAGGTTTTAATTCTATGGATGTGATATTCCATCAAAACAGGGCAGAGTTCAGGTTTTCGAGAAAAACGAGGATACACCAAGGTTTCAGGATATTTCCTGGATTCTAAATAAGCTAACTCCTAAGGATTAATAATACTTCCCAATGTCCCTATCCAGGTATAGTTTTTCTTGGGAAGTAAGTATAATAATCCTAGTTAGAATTTATAGAATGTATTTGAATTTGATTGGAAAGGGC
>NW_007433778.1:0-450 GCF_000475195.1 Diaphorina citri
TATGAGGGAGGGGTGGATGAAATTTATAGGACGGGAATTCAATCACAAAACAGGGGAGAGATATGGGGAGAAAGAAAGAGAGGAGAAAAAGGAAGAGAGAAAACGAATGGAAGAGTGAGAAGGAGATACGAGTAGAAATGGATAGAGAGAAATAGTAGGAGAGGGAGGAAGAGAGAGATGAAAAAATCTAAGAATGACGAAGAGGGGAGAATTGAGTGGGAGAGATGGATAACGGGGAGTAAGAGAAGAGGAAAAGAAAGGAGAAGGATCAAAGAAGGAAAGAAAGGGAATGAAAAAGTAAAGGGAGAAAGAAATAAAGAATGGAAGAAAGAAAGAGAAAGAGTGGGGACAGGGAGAGGGAGATGAATGAAAGAAAGGAAGGAAGAGGGAGACACTTCGTGATTGTTTATCTTCCTCATCTAATTTAACACGGGGTCCTCTATCTTGATG
>NW_007433779.1:0-450 GCF_000475195.1 Diaphorina citri
TGACGTCACAAATAGGGTGAGATTTTCATTTTATTGCTCTCTCTCTCTCTCTCTCTCTCTCTCTCTCTCTCTCTCTCTTTCTCTGGTTTGGGAAATTTATCAAATTTTTCGCCAATATTTCCTTCAAAATTGAGAAATGATTAAAATAAGGGTAAGGAACGGACATTTTTTTTTCTTTCTTTCATTTCTTTTCTTCTCTCTTCACCTTTTTCTTTTTTTCGTCTTCTTCTTCTTCTTCTGCACCTCATTCGCATACATTGTCTTCATCTCCTCTTCCTCCTCCTCCTCCTCTTTCTTTTTTCTATCTACAAAAACCATGAGTAACTGTTCTTCTTTTACTCCTCCTTCTCTGCTTCTTCTTTTATACCTTCTTCTTCTGTCAGCTCCCATGGCGTAGTGGTCACTGCACTCGCCTTGCACGCGGGAGACCCGGGTTCGATTCCCGGCGGG
>NW_007433780.1:0-450 GCF_000475195.1 Diaphorina citri
TTTAAGTTTAAGACGTTAGACTTAGAAATCCTGTCAAAATCAAGCCCCTGGATGTAAGCTTGCGTGCTAACTGGGACGTATTAGGTACGACTTGTTTCAGATTCCACAAGATAAATACGCGTGTACTGTTGGGATCTTTGTTTACCTTCTCAACGTAGATTTTGTCCAGAGATTTGGTTCGGGACAGAATAGTGGCGGAGTGTCTATGAGAGAGGGGTAATTTCTGACACGTGAAGATTCCAGCATAGGTGTTGTAGTCTGTCAAGAATACGGTGTAGTCAGCCGTACCAGCTACACCTGAAAGAAGAAAAACAAAATGACTTGAAGAAAAGCACAAAAAAACTAAATGACGCAAGAAATTCTCAGCCAGCTTAGGTAGATAAGATGGAGGGCAGCGCGTCCGCATTGTGAAGGTGTGTCCACACATAGTCGACGGCCGTCGATCGATGC
>NW_007433781.1:0-450 GCF_000475195.1 Diaphorina citri
TTTTGAAGAGGTTACCTATTTGTTATTAGGAAAAAAGTTCCAGAAGACAATCCGTCCCAATATTTTCTGCACGCTACCTGACTCGTTACATTGATACATTGTTTGACACCCAGATCCCCTATAATTAGATGCTGTTTCTTTTCAAGTAAAGACGAAGACAAAAGAAGATGAAGAATAATAATAATAAGAAGAAGAAGGAGGAGGAGAATAACAAGAAGAGGAAGAAGAAGAAAAGAAGAAGAAGAAGAAGAAGAAGAAAAAGGAAACTTTTGTGATCCGAATATAAAAAGAATAACAAGAAAAGTATAACAAAGAATAATAAACTTGCTATCCGTTTCAAAGTCGGATGTCGAATACTAAAATATATGTCACTAGAATAAGAAGATGAGGGAGAGAGAGAGAGAGAGAGAGAGAGAGAGAGAGAGAGAGAGAGAGAGAGAGAGGGAGAAA
>NW_007433782.1:0-450 GCF_000475195.1 Diaphorina citri
TGCAATGACGAGGGTCGCTTTCGATGGCGATAGAAAAGTTGCTTTTTCCAAAGGGTTAATCCAAATTCTTGTAGTTACTAAAGAAGAATAAAAGGGGAAACAGCTGTTTATTAATTAGTACTGAATCATCGAATTCTTCGGTAGTATGTTCTAAGTTCAATTCAAGTCAATCGGCCCAGTAAAAAAGAGGTCCGAAAGCTAGTTCCAGATTTTCTTCAAACAAAAAGACCATAGGTAATAATTAGGTAAATCGGATATACGGTGTCAAGTTTTGTTTGTCTTCTCTTCTCCTTTTTGCTGTCTGTATACCTGCTAATAGCAAATCCATCTCATTTACATGTAAACAAAATCGGCTCTTGTGTATGCTCACTGAGCAATTTCCCATTTACAGAATTTTAGAACGAAAGGGACATAGAAGAAATAAAGTAAATCTTCTCAATACTACTTATA
>NW_007433783.1:0-450 GCF_000475195.1 Diaphorina citri
CCGCATAGCCATGCAATACCTCTCCCTACCTCACCTTATCGTGCTCAATTCCACCACCAACCATCATCATATCCCTCAGGATGAACCTCTTCAGTTAACGCATGAGGCGGTGGTTATGTTTCTCGATTCTGTACTCAACCAGTCTGCTCAGGTAAGATTTAAAATGACCTAAGTAAGAAATATGTACTTTTAAAATGACCTCTATTGGCCTATGTAGGTAAGAAACACTTTTAAAATAAACCTAAAAAAAAGAAAACCTTTAAAATGACCTTGGTAAGAAGCATTGACTTTTAAAATGACCCTGCTAAAGAATCTTTTATAATGACCAAGATAAGTATACTTAACCACCATCATAATAATTATCCCTCAAGATGAACCTCTTCAGTTAACGCATGAGGCGGTGGTTATGTTTCTCGACTCTGTACTCAACCAGTCTGCTCAGGTAAGATT
>NW_007433784.1:0-450 GCF_000475195.1 Diaphorina citri
TTGAACCAATTACCTTACTCTGAATTCCATTCCTTTTGATATCAATCTTACAGAGACTTATGACTATAATCCAATTAATCCATGGATCACAATTGATTTTCCCTTTAATGTCAAGCAAGGATGAATGGCCAGTCTAGTTAGTTTGAAAGGTTTTAGTAGGATGGCAAATTCGGCAGTGCGAAGGGCTGTTCCGTAGTATTTGACTGGAAAAGAAAGAGTGGTTTTCAGTAGGATTGTGAAAGCTTAATTCCATACACAAAAAAGCCCACTCAGAGGCTTAGGTGTAGGAGCGGACAGCCCTAAAGGATGGGTTAAGCCTATACGGATTGAGGAAAATAGATGTTAGAAAGGGCTGCTCTTTTAAAGACCTCGGGAGTTCCAGTTTCCTCTATAAAAACCACTTTCCTTTTCAAGTGTAATAATCTTGTGTTTTCAGAGCCCATAGTGGAC
>NW_007433785.1:0-450 GCF_000475195.1 Diaphorina citri
CAGGAAGAAAAAATCAGAAAGCCCTCTTTTCACTACAAATTGGGCGGTATTTCTTTTGTCACCAATATGAATTTGAGAAGATAATTCTAATTTTCTAATGGTATTTTTTTTTACTATATTTTGTTGGCTAAAAACTAAAATTACCCTACCGCCACTGCTAAGCTCATATCTATTTCTATTCAAAAATACAGAACCAATTTGGCGTAGGCGGAAGATTAAAATTATATTTAAAAAACCATTTCTAAGCTCCCAAATCCAAGTGATTGCTAGACCGCACAAAGCTTTCGCAGCAAATAAGATACTTCATAGCATCATATTTCATAACCTCAAGCACAAAATACCTGACTGTCATTTCTAACCTTCAGGACTCAGGACTAGGCTTGCCAAATATCCAAAATGTCGATTCGGGACGCGAATCCGCGAACATAATTGCCAAATCCGCGAACATAA
>NW_007433786.1:0-450 GCF_000475195.1 Diaphorina citri
ATTGCATTTGATTTCAATATATCTCTGGATATTGGAGGGGACATTTTCTTCGCTGGTGACTTGGCTGATGTTTTTTATGTGAAACATTTATTTCGCTCCGACGAACACTGAACAACGTGATGGATTAGGTTAGTTCTTCAGATCTTCATAATGAAAGAAGAAGAGATGTTAAATTTTGTGAAGAAGAAGAAGAAGAAGAAGAAGAAGAAAAGGAGGAGGAGAAGGAGACGACGACGACGAAATATTGAAATATTGATTGTAAGCTTCTAATGATACTGACCAAGCGGTCGAATGAGAAGTTTGAGATTTTCTACAATCCAGATTGATTCTTTCTAAACTTTCTTCTTTATACCTCGATTCAATACAGTACCTACAACAGCGATCATCAACTTACCTGGTATTCTTTCCTTCCTTGTGCAATCTTTCCCTTTTCCATCTCATATTCCTCCT
>NW_007433787.1:0-450 GCF_000475195.1 Diaphorina citri
CAGTTGGGCGTACATATTTAAATTAGTACTTGGTCTCTTTCTTTGACCATAATATATGACCAGTGGAAAAAACTTGTAAACCTACCTACTGTACCTTTTTCTTTTTTTACTTTCTACCTACGGCATTGTACGTAAATGTTACTTCGAGAGGAAATTTCGCAGGATTGTCCTCAGACAGAACAATTATTATGTATAAGCTTTTCCATTTTTAGAACACTGCTTTCTCAATCATCCACAATTGCAGTGACATTATTTTTCATCATGGAAATTAAACTGAACGAAAGAAGAATAAGGAAAGTAAAAAACGAGGCTAACTCACACAAAAAGAACCTAGATGAGTTTGGATAACTCAGACAAAAAGAAAACCCAGTAACTCAGACAAAAAGTTTCAACTTGAGTGATTTTCCGTTTTGTTCCAAACACTTTTTTCTTCGCTCTTGAAAAAAGTGT
>NW_007433788.1:0-450 GCF_000475195.1 Diaphorina citri
CTCCTCCTCCTCCTCCTCCTCCTCCTCCTCTTCTTCTTCTTCTTCTTCACCCTTTTCTTATTTCTCCTGGGTATAAAATTGAAACCTAACCAGAAAATTCTTCAATAAATAAAATGCCTTCTTACCTCTTAACACTTTGAATGCCTCTTCGTTCTTCTTATGGTGTTGCGTGTAATTATTGGTAAATTTGTAGGTAAACTAGTAGTTTGGTGTGAACTATAGAAATCATTTCAAAAAGGTTGGGGCTCTAACGGTTCTTGGAGGGCCTTCAGCACCCTCCAAAAACCGACAGAGCCTAAATTTTAAGAGAAAATGTCTTTCAGTCTGTGTCTTACACTCATACTTCAGAATCAGATGAATAATTTAAGAGTAAACTTTTACATTACTCATGAGGTCTGTGTAGTACCATGTTCCTCATATCTCCATCTCTCTCTCTCTCTCTCTCTCTCT
>NW_007433789.1:0-450 GCF_000475195.1 Diaphorina citri
ACCTGGCTATGATACACATTACACATGATATTGATGCTCCATGTAGTTTTCTCACAACAGAATTAACTCTTAAAAAAAGAGAAGAAGAAAAAGAAAGAAAGAAACATGACATGCTTGCACTTTGACTTTGTTCTCTAACCCCAGCCGTGTATCTGTTACAGTGTCTACTATATCGGAGAAGCACAGAGTATTACACAAAGCACATGTCAAGTCTTCCGATATGTGGAACTCTTGCGACAATTGCAGGAATTTGCTGATTTGAACTCGACACCTTCAGACCTAGACCTAGGCCGCATTGTATAAACAATGGACACCGAGGCATTTACTTCATTAGTGAGACTCGTTGGCAGAGCTATAACCGTATACCTATTGTACGTACATTACAAATATTTGATTTGCACCTACTAATTGCCCTAAGGAATGTAGGGTGTTTCAACTGGCATAAAAGGT
>NW_007433790.1:0-450 GCF_000475195.1 Diaphorina citri
AGCTTTTTGAAAAATGGGAAGTCGTGGAAACTAAATTCACGTCATGGTAGACGTGGAAACCGAATTAGACTTGTGGAAACTTCCCTCCGTAGTTCATAGCGTAGTCCCAAGTCCAAGTCTCACTCATCAGGCCTAGGAGGTTACGAAACAATCTCAGTCATCAGGCCTAGGGGTAACTGCTACGAAACAATAATAATTGTTCAGTAGGTAAGTAGGTACAATAGCATGATAATTTTCATTGGGAATTTTCTGACCTACGTCAAATCCATTACGTCAGATGTGTTCGGATAATCACTTTAAAGACCAGGAAAATAGGTAAACTCGGATTTTCCTTAGCATAATCTTTACGTATTCAACAGAAAGTTACAGGACAGTTATTATTCTAACCTTCATCTTCTCAACATAAGTTTTATTCTCAATTTGGACCAAAAGACGCAAAAATTCGCAACG
>NW_007433791.1:0-450 GCF_000475195.1 Diaphorina citri
CCGGGCGGGAATCGAACCCGCGGCCTAGCGCTTACAAGGCAGACGCACTACCAACTAAGCTAACTAGGCTGGCAGATTACAAATGAAATCCATGCTAGTAGGCCATCATTTCAAGCGCTAGTTTGCGGGTTCATTTCGCGCCCGGGGCGAACTTACAGATAAGATTCGTTCTCGGAACGGCGGATGGCTTTCTCCTATCCTGCTTCTTCCTTTGATTTGGCGACGATAAGTCCTTCGTTGTTACAGTTCACTAAATCAAATCTCTTTTCATCTAACCATTCTAACCTAAAGTCCATGGAACTTCACAAAGTTCCTGATGAGTTCTCCATCAAGAATCCGAAAGAATTCCAGTCTAAAATCACCCGTGTCCCGAATTAGGCAAGAACTGTGAACAGTCGTAACAAATTTCTATTTTTTTTTTTTTTTTTTTTTTTTTTTAACAATGCTTTT
>NW_007433792.1:0-450 GCF_000475195.1 Diaphorina citri
GAAATCGAAGTGTACAAACGGAAACTCGAAGGGATGACCAACCACGAGAAGGAACTCAAAAAAGAAATTCAAAAGTTGAAAGATCAAATCAGTCACCTGAAACCAATCAGCGGGAAATCTCGGGAGGAACTGCTGTCAGCAAAAGAAGAGATGTACACGAAGAAGATCAAACAGCTGAAAGAGGAAATAGAAGAGTACAGGAAACGAGAGGAAAAAGATAAATTCATTAGGAAAATGAAATGCGATGAAGAAGTAGAGAAGTGGACAGAGAAGAAACAATGGCAGACGGCCAATGAAAAGTTGAAGCAACAACTGAAAGATAAAACGAATCAATATGATGCTCTCAGGATAACTCATGATAGACTGAAGGAAACCGTGATGAAGTTAGAACGAGAGAGATTTATGTTGGAAAGTAAACTTAAAGCGAAAGGTAAAAGATAGTTGTAAACT
>NW_007433793.1:0-450 GCF_000475195.1 Diaphorina citri
ATTTTAAATCTCACATTAAAATCTATATTGGTCAATTTTTTAACATTTTCTATGCCTTTAAACATGAGACTAGGACTAGGGCCTTATTTCACAAAAAATTACTCTTCACTCCCAACATTGTATTCTATGCACAGGGGAAATGTTGAACTGCTTGTCAATATTGTTCACACATCGGTTGAGAAGTGCAGAGTTGGTTGTGGTACAGGGTACAGACCACTAGAGGAAATTTGCTTACATGTCACTCTTGAGCTGTTTTTGCTGGCATCAACAGAAACATGTGTGGACACAGCTTAAGATTTGCATTGCCTCATTCCACAAAAGTATGGAATAATGAAAGTTACAAGTGTAAAAGTTACAATAATAATAGGTAAAATGCCAGCCTAGTTAGCTTAGTTGGTAGTGCGTCTGCCTTGTAAGCGCTAGGCCGCGGGTTTGATTCCCGCCCGGGGC
>NW_007433794.1:0-450 GCF_000475195.1 Diaphorina citri
GTTTTGTTAATTCCGAAGATGTACCTAACCTCATTTGAACTTGAAGTAAACGGCCCCCCTACTTACCTACCTATCTAAATCACCCGACAATCCCATCAAATTCTTACCATTCACATTCATCTAGGACTCTAGGCATTCTAGGCACTTACATACACTTTCATAATAAGTTCAATCAAGATACTTTAAAGAACAAAGAATTGTACCATCGACCACTGAAAAGTTCGATCCATATCTCATGCAATCCATATTCATATATATCCAATGCCATATATCCACATCATATCCCATGCCATATGTCCACAATATATAAAAAGTTCGATCCATATATCCAATGCCATATCCACATCATATCCCATGCCATATGTCCATAATATATAAAAAGTTCGATCCATATATCCAATGCCATATCTATCCAATATATCCCATGCCATATCTATATTTATTCAAAAG
>NW_007433795.1:0-450 GCF_000475195.1 Diaphorina citri
ACTGAGTAATAGGAAAGTAAAATTACTGAGTAATAGGAAAGTAAAATTACTGAGTAATAGGAAAGTAAAATTACTGAGCAATAGGGAAGTAAAATTACTGAGTAATAGGGAAGTAAAATTACTGAGTAATAGGAAAGTAAAATTACTGAGAAATAGGAAAGTAAAATTACTTTCGTAAATTCTTTCATGAGAGGCGGTGTCTGATGTAAAATTCCAAAGTTTTACCGAGGCTTCTATAATGAAGATGAAAAAAAAAAATCAATTTAGACAGCACAGTCACTGGTGCCTACGGAAGTACCTGCTGAAATAGAAATATGTACTTACTTCCAACTTGAAATCAATTGGTAATCAGTCAACTACATAATCAGAATATACATACCTACTTGCCAACTTATCCCCAGTTTCTCTGCCATAATGTAGATAGCTAGAATAGAATATACCTTGTTTATA
>NW_007433796.1:0-450 GCF_000475195.1 Diaphorina citri
CCTCCCAGAACCACTTCCTTGAGAAACTCGATATCGCGTTCACGGTGGTGTTTACAATGGAAATGGTAAGTTTGAATTGTTCATTGGTGATGTATAATTGTGTAATGGCCAGTGAGCTTGCATGAATAAATATTAATTCTGTATTCAAAGCTACTAAAATTGTTTTGTCACTCAAATAAAATAAAATAATTTTAAACATGTGAAACTTGACCCGGGAAGAAAATTTCCAGGCGATCAAAGTTAGTATCTCTCTAGCCTATCACAAAAGAAATTGGATAGGTAATTTTGTAACATTCTTGATGAAATACTTTGCACAATACGATCGATTGTAGTTACCTTTTAAGAGTTACGTACACAAAAAACCCACCAAGGCTTAAGCCTGATTCACACTATAGTGCCAGTCAAGGTCCAGTCACGGTCCGGTATCGGTCCGATCAAATGATTGTTGAA
>NW_007433797.1:0-450 GCF_000475195.1 Diaphorina citri
AACCAGTGTTGCTTATTTAAAAAACGGCCTTAGAAGTAACTTGTGGAAACTGAGACTATGTATTTCCCCTCTCCTGAACCTGATGTCTCTACTTTTGGCGCTGTAGCGTTATAACCATTGGAAATCCGCCATCTTGAAGAGGGGAGATCGTTTCCGTTTCCGGAAAGAAAATAGTACCTACACCTTATGTAAGTAACTAATTCCGAACGATAGTTCTCAAACTTCTCACACAAACTCGTTATTCGTACTCATTGCAAAAGAATTGAATGATCCAAAGGAAGAGAAAATAAGGAACCTAGGTTCCCCAGGTCATTCCCTTCTAATAAAAGTTCGTGTTGCCGAAATAGATATAACCTCTCAAATAAGTTTATAACCATGCCAGGCAACATGGTGAAAAACAAAACAACGTGGGCAGCAAATCAGCAATGAATAACTACAATGGCATTGTCA
>NW_007433798.1:0-450 GCF_000475195.1 Diaphorina citri
CCCCCGCCCCCATTTTAGGGTTTTTTGAGCTCTTGGGCTTTTTTTTGGTTGAGGGAAGAAGAGTTTCTAGTCTATAATTTGAAATTGTTTAAAACTTAATCTGTGACCACTGATCATTCAGAAACACAATCCCATCGATCTATCTTAACATAAGCACAGCAGGCAAAAGATTTGGAAAGTATTTTTATTTTATTTTCAAATATAAAAAGTAAAAATCGAAATGAGCTCCCGGACCGAGTTTTGTGCACATCTGTGTAATGTGCTATGAAAACAACTTTGTGTAGACTCGAAACTACCTGTACATAATAAAACACTCCTATTATGTACATATGACCGAAAACCTAATTAAAATTGGTTAGAGCTCAATCACCCCCATCTATCCAACATACAACATAGGTACCCCTAAGACAGAAGCCGATTTTTTTTTTTTTTTTTTTTTTTTAAAAGGGG
>NW_007433799.1:0-450 GCF_000475195.1 Diaphorina citri
TTCTGTCAGCCAATACGTTAAATCCCATAAACTCCATTTTTTCAGCTGAACTAATAGCTATCCTTCTCTGCCTCAGGTTCATCAAAAATCACCCTACCATGAGATTCCTACTAGTCAGTGACTCTATGGGTTCCCTATCTGTCATAGCCAATCCTTACTTTTCCTGCCCTATCATCTCTCAAATCTATTCTGCATGGTGTGACCTGAAAACCGTCGGGAAATATGTTAAACTAATGTGGTGTCCGTCCCATTGCGGGATTCGCGGTAATGAGGCCGTAGACCAAGCAGCTAAGGACCCACTATCTATTGTCCCCCGTGATCGAGAAGAAGATATAGTTAATGAGGCAATAAGGAACCTCAGTACTCCTTTGGAGCTATGCACGCCCCATGATTTTAAACCTTGGATTGCCAAACTATGCAGAACCCAATGGCAAAGATCTTGGGACAATA
>NW_007433800.1:0-450 GCF_000475195.1 Diaphorina citri
TGCAGGTGCAGGGGCAGCTGGCGCAGCAGGGGCTGCCTCTTTGGAGTCTGAGAACAAAGGTAGATTGGTTTAGAATGATTTAAAATTCCAAACTAGATCATAAATTTGATACCTCAGTGAAGGTGTATTTTCCTTTCAGAAACTGAGACACTCTGAGAGAGTCTCAACTCTTCTGAGGCTCATTTCTAAGTTGGGACTGAATAAACAAGCTCTATTAGCTATCGTTATAAGTACAATTGAGGAGCTGATAAAAACCTAGAGAAAAAGAGGCAAGACGTAAAAGCTAGATTTGGCCTTAGCAGTTAAAGAGCTAACTTTGATATTTGCACATAGGGGAAAGGAAACGATAATATTAGGTAGTGAAAAGGTATGTGCACAGCTGGAATTGAAGCAAAGTATCTTGACCCTAACAAGTGCCTTCTAAATACTCACCGCTTCCACTGAACATGC
>NW_007433801.1:0-450 GCF_000475195.1 Diaphorina citri
AAGAGAGGGAGGGAAAAAAGAGGGGTACGAAAGGAACAGGGAAGGATAAGCGAGGACGGAAAGGAGGAGACAAAAAAAAAGGAGGAAGAGAGGTGGAGGAGAACGAGGATAGGGGAGGCGAAATAGGAAGAGAATAAGGGGGGGGGAGGATACAGAGCGCAAGGGAGGAAAAAAAAGGAAAAAGAAAAGCAGAGAAAAAGGTAGCAAAGGAGAAGAGTAAAAGAAGGAAAAGGGAAGAGGGGATCGAGGGGAGGGGATGTGAAAAAGAGGAAGAGATGGAGGGAAAAGTGCATGACAGAAAGGGGGAGAGAGGAAAAAGGAGGACGCGAAAAAAGGGAGAAAAGGAATTGAAAGGGATGAAAAAGGAAGGAAAAGAAGAAGAAGAAGAGGAGGAGGAAAAGAACTAGAGGGGAAAAGGGAACAAGAGATGAGGAGATGCAAACAAAGGAA
>NW_007433802.1:0-450 GCF_000475195.1 Diaphorina citri
CAACACCTTCTCTACGTTCACCCTCATTATACCAACCACCTGGAATGAGAACAACCAGTAATTAGATGATTGAAAGTTGAAAACATAGACATAGATATGTTACTTGAATTGGGGCTAAAATTTTAGTTACTATAACAAAAAAGCTTACAACAAATAAGCAAAAGTCCTCACATAGGTTGACTGGTTCAAGACAAGCCAATTAAACATGACTAGAGACCCTATTTAAATAGGAGAAGGCCAGGAAGAAAAAGAGAGACCATCACCATGGTACTTAATACCTCTGATACCTACCAACCACCTGAAACATGAACAATGGGTGTTTCCTTTCTGAAAACCAACCCTCTGAAATGCTCTAAAGTCACTTACTTCATCCACTTGCTTTTGTGATTCACTCAGCTTTGATTTGGGGTCTGACTTCTGCTGTCGCCCAGAACTGTTTCCAGCAAATCC
>NW_007433803.1:0-450 GCF_000475195.1 Diaphorina citri
ATAGGTCTCTTACATCATCAGCAACCCCTTTTCTGATGTTTACAGCTTTAAGTTTAGAGGATGCTGTGATGGTGTTGAGTTTTATGTTTCATCTAACTTTGATTTATGTTGCAAATGAGTTACTTCTGTGGAGGTTATTGTGTGAAACTGACTAAGTAAATGAGTATTTAAACCTATGAAATTATGAATGTTTTGGAAAGGACCACCGAGATCAGTTGTTTGTATCTTATCTTATGTTATCCGATTGACTTTTCCACTCTTTTTTAACCTGCTCAAGTAGGCACTTCCCAATTTGATAAAATTTTCATCACTTTTTATTCAAAGATACCTTTCAAAATAGTACTTACAAGTTGCATGAAAAAATACTGTCCATAGAGTTTGAAAGAACAGGTAGCATAATACCCTTTACAGCTATTTATATGGCAATAGAGAGTATATGGTTTCACACGA
>NW_007433804.1:0-450 GCF_000475195.1 Diaphorina citri
ATTATTTTGACAATGAAAAGTAAATTGAAAATGAAAATTTTCCCGTGCATTATCGCATGTCGGAATCTGGTACACCTACGTAAGGTAGGTTCAGGTTTATGTCACGTACAGTGTCATGAAGCATCCTGGGGTTCCTGAGATCTTGGGATAGGGGTTTTATTTGGTTAAGGACTTATTTTTTTGAAAATATGCAAAAAGGGGGACCAAAGAAGGGGGTGTAACTTTTACACTGACAGCCTTTTCCGAATGTCTTGTTTTAAACATAATTTTATTGGTTGTTGTCTCCAAAATACTGCCTTTGGTTGTTTGGTTGACATTTTTAATAATTCCTTTCTTGTCCTTTAGGTCAACCCTGGAAATTGATGAGCCCCCTGTGGGGAAATGGGGTGGATGACAGAGTGGAAGCGTATTTAAAAAAGAGCGAATAGAATTCCCCCACAGTTAGGCGTA
>NW_007433805.1:0-450 GCF_000475195.1 Diaphorina citri
CTCTCTCTCTCTCTCTCTCTCTCTCTCTCTCTCTCTCTCTCTCTCTCTCTCTCTCTCTCTCTCTCTCCTTCTCCTTGTTTCTCTCACATACAAGGGTATGTACTACATAGTTACTATGTAATTATGTATGTATTGTAGTTGTAGTCATTATGTACTATGTACTCATTATATGTAGTTGTAATGTTGTATAAGAAGGAGCTTTACCTAAATGATGTTATACCCTATTCTTATGAGATTATAGGAGAAGGAGAGAGAGAGAGAAAGAGAGAGAGGGAGGGAGAGGGAGAGACAGGGAGAGAGGGAGGGGGGGAGAAACAGAGATAGAAGAACATAAGGGGGTAGAAGTGTCTAAAAGGAAAGAGAATTGGCGAGAGGAAGGGGGATAGAATAGAAAGAGAGAGAGAAAGAGAGAGAGAGAGAGAGAGAGAGAGAGAGAGAGAGAGAGAGGGA
>NW_007433806.1:0-450 GCF_000475195.1 Diaphorina citri
GAGGTTGCAGGTGTCATTGTGATTATTCAGTGGAATCCCAAGTATAGACAATTGATTCCATTGAGGTGAACTTTTCGAGGGGTATGTAGGGCAGAAGCTTTGCCGGTTTGGCTTGGCGTAAGTATATTCAACTGAGAACACATCGTTTATCCAACTACTCGTAAAATTAACTAGTATGTATTTATAACATACTTTTTATAGTTTGTTTATTCTCAAAGTATATTTTTGTCCCATTCATTTCGACAGCCAGTCTCTCCAGAAAGGCAGAACCTACATACCAACCTGTGTATTCTTTACTGTTGAAGGAGATGAGCACTTACGACGTTTCAATGAACCTTTCAAACATTGGAAAACAAAAGCCCATACCGTCCGTAAAGTTGTTCCTCTCATATGAATGAAATTCCTAAGGCCAGAGTAATACAAAGGTGAAAAAATTTCAACGTAAAATTG
>NW_007433807.1:0-228 GCF_000475195.1 Diaphorina citri
GGTATCCGCGATTTGTTCGCGGTATCCGCGATTTGTTCTCGGTATCCGCGGTTTGTTCGCGGTATCCGCGGTTTGTTCTCGGTATCCGCGGTTTGTTCTCGATATCCGCGGTTTGTGTTCGCTGTATTCACGATTTGTTCGCTGTATTCACGATTTGTTCGCGGTATCCGCGATTTGTTCGCGGTATCCGCGATTTGTTCGCGGTATCCGCGATTTGTTCGCGGTATC
>NW_007433808.1:0-450 GCF_000475195.1 Diaphorina citri
AGTCTTGCTCAATCATGAATCATATCGATTACATTTATTGAGCTTGTTACAGTAGGATTGAGATCATCTTTCCTTGGTTTGGTTAGGCCAACTTAAGTAATCTAAACAAAACTCAAGAACAGCAGCTAGTAGGAAATTTAGTTGTATTAAGAGTAAATGGTTGTTACAAATATCGTTCCTCGATTGATAAACTATCTATGCTAATCTTTATGAGTCGACTTGGAAGAGAACCACCAACCTCCAGAGCCGAAGCCGAAGTGCTCTAATCACTACACTACTACTACTGAATATACTGAGGTTAAGATTAGCTACTACAGGTATTGTGACTATTGTCTTCAGTATTTGCTCATAAATCACCAGCGTGCTACTCGCCGCTATTGATAAAGTCTTTGACCGCTTCATCAGCATAAAGTCATACCCTTTTATGTTCTATGACGAATTGTAAAATTC
>NW_007433809.1:0-450 GCF_000475195.1 Diaphorina citri
TTTCAGTTGTTATTAGGTTAAAAATAGTTGATATTAGGTTTAACATAATTTGAATTACATGGATTGCTCATAAAAATCCTGTCCTGATAGAAGTTTTTGACAGTGTTTTTGGTGATAGATTCAATTTTTGGTCAGCTATAATGCCTATAATTTGGTCTCCTCTGAATTAACTTATTGCTCATGTTTCAGATGAGATTGTTTAGGTTTCATTGATTTACTCTTTTTGGCCTGTGATTGATTACCTTTGTTTCTTCTAAGTCCATTTAAACAACTGTCAAGTTCAATGCTAGGTGTTTTAGATGGCTTCCTTATCAGTTCTCTTCTTTCCTTAGTTTTCTTATCTCATCAAGTTGTAGGTTATTTTGCAATAATTTAAACTTTTTGTTGAAACTTAAAAGGTATATCCCAGGTTGTTGACAGTAAAAAAGATGGGTATTGCTTAATCTTTTT
>NW_007433810.1:0-450 GCF_000475195.1 Diaphorina citri
CCATATTTTTCAGTTACTTCTCTAAATCTTATTACTATTTTTTATACATAACAAAACCTTTCTTAATAGATCCTTAATCTGGCTAGGGGACGTTAAACAGAGAGTAGACTAGCGTCTGGCTGTGGGACTATAAACAGGGAGGAGAACAGCTAACCCTAATCAGCCTAGCTAGCTGGCAGTTTCAAAGGGTTCTCCCTGCTTTTAAAGAATAAGCACAAGTCCTCACGATGATTGACTGCGGTTCAGGACGAGCCAATTAAACATGGCTAGAGACCATCACCCCGGTGTATGGCAGATACAAAAGGATGTCTCTTCTTTACTCTGCCAACACCATTCGGCGAAAGCTAAAGCCGCTACAACAACAACAACAACATAGATCCTTAATGTGTTTAAAAATATCTATATTTATTTATGTTTTCATTTCCAATAATTATATTATTAGTTCCTCCT
>NW_007433811.1:0-450 GCF_000475195.1 Diaphorina citri
GGCTTTGAAACCCCGTGAAAGCTCAGAAACAATATCTGGGTTCCTTGGCTCTTTTTATTTCCAAGATTAATTCTAGGATCTTCTTATTTTTCTTCGCCTTTTGTTCGGATGGGGTCGGCGTTTGTCGTCGCCGGCGTCGCCCTCTTAATCAGCTTTAGAGTGATCGCTTTGAGGTCAAGAATTTTCCGAGTGGATGCCCTTCGCACTCAACCTTCGCTATTGATATAGCATAGGCAGGGAAATTTGGACTAGTCTTCTCCCTGTTTAGAGTCCCCTAGCTAGACGCTGATCTATTCTCTGTCCAAGATAAATTCTGAAATCCACAGATAAGATTCTTAGGTTTTTCATAATAATATGTACCTCTGCAAGGCCCTTAACATTCTACTGTTGCGGCACTGAACTGGACTCACAATCTGGAGACCCAGACTCGAGAAATGTGTTAGATTTGTT
>NW_007433812.1:0-450 GCF_000475195.1 Diaphorina citri
TTATAGTCCCACAGCCAGACGCTAGTCTTCTCTCTGTTTAACGTCCCCTAGCCAGCCAATTATTTAAGTACTCGCAGTATTGTGCTATTGTTCTACCTGTTGTTGAGTACCTACTTTGTTTAGTCAGTTGTATTGTTTAGTATTGGAGAATAGATTGTTTAGGTAGTTGACTGATCCTTTACCGCCATGTCTTCATGCAATACCTAGTATTTGGATTAGTTTCCATTTCTAAGTTTTTTTGAGTCTTTTTTTCATTTAGCCGCAGTATTGTGCTATTCTGCTAGGTACCTTTTGTTTAGTACTTTGTCCAGTCAGTTGTGTTGTTTAGTATTTGAGGCTTGCTTGTAGAGTTTACTGGTCCTTTACTTCAATGTCGTCAACAGTATCTTGGATTAGTCTATTTATAATTTCTTCTAAAATATTTTCAAATTGTTTTTTTATCGGTAGTAT
>NW_007433813.1:0-450 GCF_000475195.1 Diaphorina citri
AACCCAGGACCTCCAGGTTGCAAGCCTAGTGTGATACCCACTCGGCCACGGAAGCTACTCCTATTAGGGGTAAAAAACGTTTGGAGCCTAATCCTACAGCCAAAGTACTTTGTAGGTACTTTGTACTTTGGCTGTAGGTACCTATGTATGTACCTCCTGTTGTTGTACGGCTGTTGTTGTTGTTGTTGTTGTTGTTGTTGTTGTACGGTGTACAACAGCCAAAGTACTACAATAGACACTTTAGGTACCTACCTATGTACTTAAAGCCCGTTCCCATTTGTCGCTGTTGTTGGGAAAAAAATCGTGTCGTGTGGGAACACTCTTATATTACATTACCTACCGGACATTCGGAAAAAAAATCGGATGAAACTCACGACAAGTGGGAACGGCCCTTATTTCGGGTAAAGCCAAAGTGCCAAAGGTCTACTACAATATAACAATAAACACTTT
>NW_007433814.1:0-450 GCF_000475195.1 Diaphorina citri
GAACGGGCTTTTACTGGTGATTGGGTGTTGTATGAATGGGGAAATAAACCAGTTCACACAGAGACAGAGATCGTACTAACTACCCTTCTTTTATTTTACAATTGATTTTTATATGGCTCTGTTATAAATAGTCAGTTTAGGAAATCTCTCTTACCGAAAAAAATCATCATGACCTTTGTATAAACTACCTATTTACCTACTTGATCATTATCCGTACGGAATAACTTCTAGGTCTTTCAGACGGTCCGAAGTCTTCAGACGGTCTGAGAGAACTAAAAGTCGGACGCTTTTTCCGCCACACTTTCCGACGGTCTGACAGACCTAGGTCAAACAGATTTAGGTCTGTCAGACGGTCAGAGTGTGAGTAGCTACTCTAAAGCCTGATTCACACTATAGTGCCAGTCAAGGTCCGGTCACGGTCCAGTAACGGTCCGATCAAATGATTGTTGA
>NW_007433815.1:0-450 GCF_000475195.1 Diaphorina citri
GAGAGAGAGAGAATCATCGGCTCATCAAGTCCTAAGTCACTGCGATCTGATTAGATCTTTTGTGACTTGAATCGGTTATGTTAAGGCGGTCTCTTCCTGATCCCTTATGTGCCGCGTCCATTTTAATTTAGGACTATTGCACTTGAATCGGTTAGAAAATTTAGTGCTGACTATAGATCTCAATAAAAAAAAGTCCCCCATTTGGCCCCTAAGGTTCAAACCCAATTTTAATTAAAATTGAGACATCAAAAACGGACTGCTTAGAGACTCCCTAAATTCCCACAAAAATCGTCATACCGAGGTACTTCTCCTAATCATGATTCACGGAGCTTGGCACAACTTTGAGACTCTTGGTCCCTACACTTAAACCTCTGAGTGAGCTTTGTGTATGGGAAATATCCCCCAACCATACTCCCTCTGTCCTCTCTCCTCTCGGGGGAAGCACCAAGC
>NW_007433816.1:0-450 GCF_000475195.1 Diaphorina citri
TTTAATGCGTAAATAGGACCTACTCTTATTCTTGGGTGCTTATAAATAATGAGCTAGTTAGTGTAGCTTAACATACATATGTATGTTCCAAATTTGTAAGATTGACAGTAATCCTACTTACGAAAAAGCTTCGTTTCCTGAGGCCGGAACTTAGCCTGGCGCACGGCACTCTAAGGACGTAAAGTGTATTTGTGGTACCAAATTAATATCCCTTGAAAAGTTCCATAATTTGTTCTACGTTCAGTCGTTTTGTTCTGGCAAAATTATATTTCAATTTTTTAATGATTCACTTGGGACTCATGTAGAAGAGATTAGTCAATAGTCATACAGTCATGCTTCATGTAGCATGCCTCCCTATTTAAACTTTTTCATTCTTCTCCTTCTTCTTCTCCTCCTCCTCCTCCGTCTTCTTCACACCTTTCTCTTTTTTCTTACTCCTCCTTTTCTTCT
>NW_007433817.1:0-450 GCF_000475195.1 Diaphorina citri
TTAGATATTAGTATGTTGACAAATGCAGAACAAGAACAAAAGAACGAGTACTCGTCTCCTCTATTCAAAACTTTGAAAACACTAATCTTCTCTTGTGTCTTGTATATGCCACTGGTACCTATGCGTATGCAGATTTTCGCTTGCAGAAATCGAAAGCTTTAGCTAGTTGCTTTTACAGACCTCCAACTGAAAGCTATAGTTACTTTTATGTGGCAGCTGGCAGCTGTCACAAGAGTGTTCTAGGCTGCATTTCTGAAAGCAAGTCAACATTTTTTATTTCACATTTCGCTTTATTCTGACGTCACAGCAACTACATTTTGGTTATTTATTTTTGTCCTAAGCAGGGACAAATGCCTCGCTATGGCCACTACTATAATAGATGTCCAGTGCGTCATAACGCGAAGTGCGAAAAGCAAGGAGTGTTTTTTTTTTTTTTTTTTTTTTTTTTTT
>NW_007433818.1:0-450 GCF_000475195.1 Diaphorina citri
TCCTATCAATAAGTACTTCTTGTTATCAAGTCGATGAGGATTAACAAAGTAAGTATTTACCAAATACTGTCCAGCTTACGACCCTTTTACTCCGAAACCAATCATCAAATCAAGTAAATTAGGGGGAAAAATAACAAGGAAAAATAAGAAAAGAAAGTAGAATGGTTAGTGGTTAGTCCAGCGCTTGTTTGGCCTACAGAAGGTCCTGGGTTCAATTCTCCCAATTGGATAGCAATGTTGTTTCCAATGTTCTTGTACCCTTATGTTGACTGAGCACATACATAATTAGGGAGTATCGTCTCGTCCATCTGATGAGGGACATACTATGGGAGGGACATACTACAGGATGGGCACGCCATGATTTTTGACCCTTTCTCCCCAAAAGCATGCGCCTGAGTTTGTGCTTTTGCTACCCCTCCTGAATCGTGTCTGAGTTGCAAAGGCACCCGA
>NW_007433819.1:0-450 GCF_000475195.1 Diaphorina citri
TATTCATAAAGTATGCCAAGTTTCAGATCAGTAGGCCTGCTTGAAAATTAGTTCTAAAAAAAAGAAGCAGATATTTAATTAGTTTTTAACGAAATAAATACATCAAACGTCTGGGGTACCTAATTTATTGTGTTGTAATTATTGTTGTCAGCGATTGTAAGGGATAGATTGTTAGATGAAAAAGGAATATAATTTGAAATTTTGAACTTCATCTTACAAATGACCTTCCTTTGCCTCGATTGTTTTGTCACAGTTGGGATGCGAACCACAGTCCCCTCGATTATGAACCCAATGCCCTATTAACTGGTCTACTCACTACTGAAACTACAACCTAAAACTTACTTCGCTCTGTGGTTCTGAATCATCCTGGACATTCTCCCAGCTCAGATCCGCCCGATGTATGACAAGCAGATGTTTACTGGAAGGTTTGAAAGGTCTGGATAGAGGGAA
>NW_007433820.1:0-450 GCF_000475195.1 Diaphorina citri
GACTCTTATGGATTGTAATGGCATAAGCCAAACAAATAGCAAACTGTTCACGGTGGACGAAGACTCGGGGTAGGACCTAGATCAAGCAACAACAAACTGAAGAAATCGACAACTTCGACCAGTGTAGTTGGCCAGTGCATTGAATTTGTTTCTGCGGTTGTCCCTAGCAACGAATTGAATTTCTTTTTTGTTCAACGTACCTACTTGTTGTGAAAGTACAGGGTGCGAACAAACAATTTCACTATTTTTTTGTTGTAAACATCATAAATAGACTGTTCACACCGAAACAATTAATTTGATACCCCACTTGATAGGATTTCAAGGGAGCAACAATTACTCAGCATGCAGGGGTGGGGGGCCTCACGAGGGCAATTTTTTGCAATTTCACTTTTTTGTTGTTGTAAACATCATAAATAGACTGTCCACACCGAAACAATTCATTTGATACCC
>NW_007433821.1:0-450 GCF_000475195.1 Diaphorina citri
ATAGTAGTAGCCTACTGCTGGAGTAAAGGGACTTTTCAGTCCTATGCGAGCAGTATAAATAAGCACTATTATTGTTATCTAAATTTCCCCGTTCAAAATTAAGATGGGTTGACTTTGTGAACAGACTGTAGGAACTTAGGTACCTACTTCATAATTATGTAATGTTCTAGGTTTCACAGCCTAAACTACAGGTCAGATAAGGTGACTGTAAAATATTTAATGTTTGACAACACCAACCTTGTATCTGTTTATTCTTTTCCATTTGTCAGGCCTTGTTTGTTTTCTCTTTCTCTCTCTCTCTCTCCCTCTCTCCCTCTCTCTCTCTTGCTCTTCCCCCTCCTTTCTGTCTCATTTTGTCTCTTTCCCTCCATCTCTTTTTCTTTCCCCTCTCTCTTTCTCCCCATTTTCGTATATTATCTTGCCTGTCACAGATGTCATTTTGTGAGTCAA
>NW_007433822.1:0-450 GCF_000475195.1 Diaphorina citri
ATATATATTTATTATTTCTTTTTTAATTTTATCTGTAAAAAATCTCCACTCTGCCAGATGGAAGAAGTTTGTTTGAAACAAACTTTTCTATGCTTATTAAATTTATTCGTGAAAAATTCCAAATTATTACTAATAGTTTATAGTGTTTTCTACGTAATTAGATAAAATGATTACATAAAAACCCCTAAAAATTAGATGTACATTTGAACATAATTAGCTTGTGAGTATAGATAGTTTTGATAAGTAGACATTAGACACCACTTAGTTTTAAACTTAGCACCTCAATCTAGTCAGAGAATTTATCTTGTACATAATAGCGAATTAGCAATAGTATTTCCAGTTATTATTCGTAATTTCGAATAGTTGCCAATCTTACCTACCTCGGTGGTGTAGTGGTCAAGGCGCTCGCCTGGTAAACAGGAGGGCGTAGGTTCAATCCCAGCCGAGGTA
>NW_007433823.1:0-450 GCF_000475195.1 Diaphorina citri
TCAGGATTCCTACTGACGGAGAATTTTTCTTTTACTAAAATATTCTAAACCGTGGCGAAGCACGGGTAACCTGCTAGTTTTGTATAAATTTGGCGTATTTTTCCACCTTGTCTTCTAGAGAGGACAAAACATCAGGTAAAGTACCCAATTGTATTTTTGTAGTTCTTTTCCAAACTGTTATGTTCACAGGTAAAACCTTGAGTGGTCCAAAAGGGACTTTGATTCACTGCTAGATTCAAAAGAACCAAAATAAAAGATAGATAAACTGAGAAAACGACATATTAGTCCTAATGTTCATTCAATCCTTTTCCTCAAAACAAAACAGACTTAATGTATCGGAACCGGAACTATGATAATTTGTGATCCGACCGGTCAACACTCAGGAGTTGATTCAAAATCAAGCTCAAATTAATCAAACTGATCATAAGATGATATGGCTTACCAAAAAAA
>NW_007433824.1:0-450 GCF_000475195.1 Diaphorina citri
ATTGGAATTATAGTTCCTATTTTCCGACAAAAGATTTTGTGCACGACTATTGATGGGAGCCGGGTTTGGCTGACTATTGGGAAAATGTGTTGGAGAGTGAAGCATAGTGTGATGAGAGGTACTTCCACATGTTTTGCACCTATAAGTTGATTGACACTCATTCCTTGAATGGGAATAAGAAAAACAACAGAAACAGAGTTTCATATCTTTCACTGCCTGGTATCTTTGCGAGGGATCCATCTTAATGAACCCTGGACACAAAGCTAGCTTGTGATTTCCATTACACATTGGACAAGTTACAGACTTATGACCCTGTGCTCCAGACTGAACAGCCGCCTGACACATCATAGGAGGCTCCTGAATCAAGCTTCCTTGCATAAAATAGCCATCAGAAGCTACAACCTCCTCCTCAGCTGTGACAAATGACCTATGATTTTGTCTTGACACACG
>NW_007433825.1:0-450 GCF_000475195.1 Diaphorina citri
AATAGAGGACAAAGAAATTTGAAGTTTGTTTGCAATTCTTTAACAGCCTTTTGTGTCGAAAGTTTGAAAGATCAAGTGTGTGTACGTGTCAGAGGAGGGGCAATGCGTGAACTTCAAGAGCTCTATACGAAGGATTGTTGAATAATATCCATGACTTTTGGACTTGACTTATAAGTCGTGTTTTACCACCGTGGATTGTCTCAGGATTGAGTTCCATCCGAGGTTGACCTGGTTATTAAGTATAGGGAAATCCTCGTTTCATCTCAATCCCGAGTTGATAAACCCCAGGATTAGTCTAACCGGCGTATAGACGTCCAGAAAGAGATGAAAAAGAGAAAAAAATGTTATTAAACTTCTTTTTACCAAGAGCTCCTTTCATTTTATCAGACTGTGAAACATGAACCTCAATCTCATCCGATGTAGCCCGAAGTAGAAAAGAAAATAATATTT
>NW_007433826.1:0-450 GCF_000475195.1 Diaphorina citri
GGGGGGGGAGGGAGAGAGAGAGAGAGAGAAAGAGAGAGAGAGAGAGAGAGAGAGAGAGAGAGAGAGAGAGAGAAAGCCTTTCATTTTTCTGCACAATAAAATTTCCTAAATTACATACATAATTCCTCCACACAACATTGGTTAACATTGTATACTTACCTCTCTCTCTCTTCTATCTCCCTCTCTCTCTCTCCTTCTTTCTTTTCTCTCCACCCTATCTTTCTCCCTCTCCCTTCTACCGCCCCATTGGTTCATTCTCTTTTACTCTCCATGTATCTCTTTCTGTTTGTCTCTCTCTCTCTTCCTTTTCCATTCTTCCTTCTCACTCTCTCTCCCCTTTTTCTCATTGTATTCCTTTTCCTCTCTTACTCTTTCTCTCTTTCCCGGATTCTCTTTCCTTTCTTTCCTCTCTTACTCACTCTTTTCCTCACCCCCTCCCTTCCTCTTCTT
>NW_007433827.1:0-450 GCF_000475195.1 Diaphorina citri
TGTTCTGTGAAGGAATAATGTGATAGAAAATAAAGAAAAGTCCAAAGTTGTGGTAAGTATTTGATTTTATTTATCCACGTAGGTAAGTATTACTATGCTGAGGTAAGTACGTAGGTGTAGCTAGGTACATAATTATGTATTTAGATCTCTCTTTCAAAACAGGAGTGTAATAATTTGTATGAATGCCGGGTATTTATTGAAGTATGCAATATGCAAAACACTTATTTATTTTAGTAGTCTTCTGCTAAGGAAGCTAAGGTCTGTTCCGAAATAGCCAACATCCAGATACCAACCACGCACAACATCGTTCAACTTCAGTGATTTAACGTGGTGTTACAGGATACTTTTTTCAAGGTGCTTTAACACCGTGCGTTGTTCGCACCAAACACTCATAGGTGCCTACCTAAATTTGATGGATATGTTTTTTTTTTTTTTTTTTTTTTTTTAAGA
>NW_007433828.1:0-450 GCF_000475195.1 Diaphorina citri
TAATGAACAAAGAATGAAATGAAGATTTGAAATTGAAACAATGATTGAAGAGTTTTGAGTTGTACCTACACAAGAAGGACAGAATCATGACGTGGACGCTTTTTGGGTGAAATAGTTTTTTTCTGAAGCCAGCTTTGCCAGCAATAGCACGTTGAAGGTACCAGTTCTCGATGGATTATTATTGAAGCTCAGAAAGCTTGCGTTAGGGATGGGAAAAAAAGAATCGATTTTTTTGAAGATCGATTCTTTCGTTTCGATCTTTACAATTTTTGAATCAATTCTTTCGTTTCGATCGATTCAGAGAATCGATTCTTTTTGGTCAGAATCGAATCGAAATAAAAAATCATAATTATAAATCAGTGCTGTTAATTTTTGAGATTTTGAGTAGTTGGTTTACACATTACTGGGTAGGTGGTCAAGTCATTGTATGCTTTGTTTGGGCGCCGACGG
>NW_007433829.1:0-450 GCF_000475195.1 Diaphorina citri
CTGGCGTGTGAATTTTTCTCACACTACGAGTAACTCGCGAAGAAATTATTGGAACGAGGTCTAATTTGAACAAATTTGTTTTGTAATAAAATTATGTCTTGAAGATAGAGTTCGTACTGTTGAAGACCTGACGAGGACCAAACGATGATTGGTCAGTTTCCCGAAAGGAAAATAGGTACACCTTTTATGTGAGAGGGTAGATATTATGAAATAAAATTTGCTTAAGGTTGAAGGTAAGTGGAAAAAATTTGAGTTGAAAATGACGAAAAACCCGGGTCGGGCGTCTCGGGGCAGCGCTTCAAACTCTTGACGTCAGAGGAAGGACATTCAAAGTTCAGTACCTACTTCTTAATTTTAAAAGCTTCATATACCTAGCATGTTTAGTACTTCATCATCATTTTCATATTCTTCTTCAAACCCACCACTTTCTGCTCCATGCTCTCCTTCACG
>NW_007433830.1:0-450 GCF_000475195.1 Diaphorina citri
AGAAAGGAATTTATTTAAAAAAAAAAAAAAAAAAAAAAAAAAAAAGCTGTGGTTTCATTCACGGTCAATGTCGATGTCGGGATAAAGGGACAACAGGGCTTCCCTTTTGGACGAGACCCTACAAAAGTGTGTTTATAAGATCTGTATAAACTCTGTTACCTATATGCAGCAGAATTTTGGGCAAGTTTAGTGTATCCTACTCGTGTAATGAGTACCAGCTCATATTGAGATAGAGGAGGAAATTGCATAGTCCCTGCATGGTACGGAGAACTTACAGGGTGAATGTCTTGTATAGGTATTAGGTAGCACAGAAAAAAGAATTGGGAATCTAAATGAAACCCAGAGGCTGATCTAAAAGCACACAGATCGTATTTTTTCCGTATGAACACTTTTAGAGCCCTTTGTTTACTTTAGGTATTTGCTTTTCTTCTCTCTACAAAATATTAAAAC
>NW_007433831.1:0-450 GCF_000475195.1 Diaphorina citri
GAGACTTACCAACTCACGATTGAAACTAGAGGATCCCTATACTTAATTAATCCAATAAAGTTACGGACTCACCTTTATTCTACCCGTGCTGAGCAAGTATTGGGCCATACTCTTGACGATGATTTGAAAGAAGAAGCCTGAGTGAGGCAGAAACTTGTTCACCAATAGGAAGTCAGTATTGTTAGGTTTGAGGAGGGCGGGTAAATGCGCGCACAACTCTTCATGGACCGTGCTCCCCTCGATGTCTCCCACAAACACAAACTGAGGAAGAAAATAAATAAACCAGTGAGACCCTGTGGAAACTGACGTGACGCGTAGTTGATTATGTGAATTAAAATGTTTGTTTAATGTTTAATGTTTAGTGTTTTATTTTCTTTATTTGACAGTCTAGTCTAAAGACAGACAGACTAAAAGTCAGTCAAACATGGCTGAACCAATGGGATTGTGAGA
>NW_007433832.1:0-450 GCF_000475195.1 Diaphorina citri
AAATCAGTCATTCAATATCTGATGTTGTTCTTTATATTTCCCTAAAAGTATGGTCTTTTCTTACAAATTTAACTCCCAAATTAAGCAGAAGAGTCAGACCATCCCCTGTCATTGGACCATGTTTCCTACTGTTCCCAAATTACCCCTAGTGCTAGATAAACCGGATATTCATTTATCACACTAGTTAGATTACCCATGTGTCTAAGAAGTCTTACTTCATTACATTACAATTCAAACCCTTACTCCTTAGCCTGTATTAGCCTCCTTAGGTGTGGCGTATATGTCTGAATTGATTTGTCTGACTTGTGATTAAGACCTCCTTAGTGAAAATAAAGGGAAAGGTTACTAATGATAATGTCTCGGGCAGTTAAATCAGTGGTCTGTTACTTCTGTTAATGATAAAGAATGTGCTCTTTTACGCGTTTATCAATTGGTTATCAATTTTATTAT
>NW_007433833.1:0-450 GCF_000475195.1 Diaphorina citri
TTCTTCTTCTTCTTCTTCTTCTTCTTCTTCTTCTTCTTCTTCTTCTTCTTCTTCTTCTTCTTCTTCTTCTTCTGATTCGAGAGAGATATTCAAAGACCGAAGAATGCACACGGCCTGAGTTTCGGAACTGTCGGGGCTGCTTCGACAGCTGTTCCTCGCAGCAGGAGTCCCCGTGGTAATTCTGTCAGGTGGGATTTTTTGTAGCGAGAAAAATTCCCACCCGGCACGCTGGGAAAAATCCCGTTTGTTAACACATTACTGCAGTTCTACGAGTTCTGGAGGATTAGGGCTGCCTCAGTAAATGGTTTCTTCAAATTAAATTGATCCCAAGGGCAAGGTAAATCTAGACCCTGGACAAATGGAGTGTGCCTGAAGGCATGTGATGTGTTCCAATCCACTCGACCCCACTCAGAGTCTGCATAAGTTAAGAAACAAGCCAGCCAGCCTAGT
>NW_007433834.1:0-450 GCF_000475195.1 Diaphorina citri
TGAAAATTGACAATAAACCTCTCTGATTGAGTAAACTATTGAAATTGTATATTTATGTACCTACCTTAGAACTTTGTAGATTATTTACGTCCTATTTCGTTAATTTCGTCTAATTATTGTTGCATTGTTATGTGTAAGAAGCTTGTGGTCTTATCATAATTCCAAGAATAATTCTTTTTATCAACAAATAAGGCGTGGACTTGGTAAGTTTAGTCAATGGCATTTCCGCAAATTTGGACGTATTTACAATTCACACCCTAGATTATTTATTTTATCAGTTCTTGTCAAGCCGATTAAGTTGGAAATATTTATCACATCTTGGTCATGCCAAAGTACATCCCCTCATCTAAACATAATATCATTGATAGCGTAGATCAAGCTTCAATATAGACCAAGGACAATACTTGGCTTCCTTATTATTGAGATTTACATTATCTATGTCGTTCTAGT
>NW_007433835.1:0-450 GCF_000475195.1 Diaphorina citri
TTTATTACTTCGTAATTAGACAAGAAGTACTCAATTCTTAGGGTTTGGGGTCACTCTAGTGACGGTGGACGTTCCCAAAAATATATTTCTAGGAAAAGATACTATCTTTCGTCCTTCTACTATCAGGACCTTTTGCTAACTCTCGTCCGTCTACAGATCGGAAGACAGTACTTTTTTGTGGAGGTAAACTTGACTAGTAGGTATGACTGAACTATTTACTTTATTCAGATCTTTTCAATAAACTTCTAAATATATTTCTAGGAAAAGATACTATCTTTCGTCCTTCTACTATCAGGACCTTTTGCTAACTCTCGTCCGTCTACTACCAGGACCTTTTGCTAACTCTCGGACCTTTTGCTAACTCTCGTCCTTCTACCAGGACCTTTTGCTAACTCTCGGACCTTTTGCTAACTCTCGTCCTTCTACCAGGACCTTTTGCTAACTCTCGTC
>NW_007433836.1:0-450 GCF_000475195.1 Diaphorina citri
CATCACTCTGAGAAAAATAGTGAATCTGATGATGCTTCTACAAGTTTGAAATTCAAATCTGCTGCTGACAATTTGAAGAAAAACCAGAAAGGAGACTATTGGAAAAATAATTTTGTTAAATCAGCTGATAGCAATGAAAAACAGAAGAGACATTCTGAACCATTCAGACGTGTGAAAGAGGAAGAAGTAGAGCTTGACCCAAGATTAGCAAATAATTCTTTTGAAGCCAAGAAAGGAGCTCAGGGATGTTGGGGAGAAAAAGCTGCTAGGGATTTAAAAGTTGTGAAAGGCAAAGCATTCAGACATGAAAAAACAAAAAAGAAGAGAGGTAGTTACCGTGGTGGGCAGATTAGCACAGGTGTAAATTCAATCCAGTTTGATTGAAACAGTTGAAATCAGTTTGGAATTGAACTGAGAAAACACTCTGTGATATGAAACTCAACTTTGGTA
>NW_007433837.1:0-450 GCF_000475195.1 Diaphorina citri
CAAAGGGCCGCAACAAAGGATATCCATCTGACACGATTTTGGGCCTTTTAACTTCTCCCCAGGATTTACCAGCTTCTGTGATCTTCTTCTCCACAGTCCACTTCGATCTTATTCCGTGGATTCCAATCTAACGCCTCTTTTCTGACTGTGTCCTTTCTTCTTAACCCATAAGAGCCGAACTTTTTTTTTTGTCTCTAATGGATCTTGCTGAAATTCAACCGCTTCTAACTCTGGACTGGTACTGAGTAAATATGTCAAATAAGAGTGAAAATAGTAGGAAATTTTGTTTCCTGACTAATAGACAAAGTCCCGATACACTCTGAGATAGGTATTTTAGCGAAAAAAGAGAACCATCCATACCTCCTATCTCTGATTACAGTGATTGCAGCTTCGATTTGTTCTTCTTTGCATCTTCTCCATGGCTCGATATTGGTTATTTTTCTTTTTTAG
>NW_007433838.1:0-450 GCF_000475195.1 Diaphorina citri
CATTGCTTTTGTTTATAACTTTTACAATCGGGAAAATTAATGGCCAGCGGCGATAGCACGTTGAAGTACGATACACCAAGTCCCAATAGATCACTGAAGTGAAGCAACTTTGAGCGTTGTTTGTATCCGAATGAATGACCATCTAGACTATTCTAGACAATTGTTTGCTGCTGGACTTTCCCTGCCCCACTCGGGCTAGGTGAAGTTAATGTGAGTAGAGCAAGCAGGTAGCTTGTCGCCAAATTGAGAATAAAACTCCGTCATGAAAAACCTTGGCAGTTTAAAAGTGGCGTTATCGTAATTCCGCCCTTTTGTTGCATTATTGTTCATAGGTATTTTATTTGTACAAAGAGGTAGTTTAATAAAAAGATGGGATTCAAACATTCATAATGCCTAACAAAATGATCTTTTTCATGTAATAACTTTTTTTTTTTTTTTTTTTTTTTTTTT
>NW_007433839.1:0-450 GCF_000475195.1 Diaphorina citri
GTCTCTGTCGAGGCGAAAGAACGTATAACTTTTGCCAGACCATAATTATGTCGAGGCGAAAAAACATATTTTGTCGGACCGTAGACTGGTTGGGTGAAAGGACTTTTCAGTCTCATTCTGGCAGTATAAACAGGATATATTCTACTTTCTATACTGTAGGTATCCTATTATTATTTTAAAGCGGTCTCTTCCCGATCCCTGATGTGCCGCGTCCATTTTAGTTTGGGACTATTGCACTGCCTTTACATATGGTCATTGACTCTCCCCCATTTCAAACACTCCTAATGCTGTAGGTATCCTAAATATATGAGTAATATGAGTATATGTTGAATCCATTGAAGTGGAAATGGGGACTCCGAAAGGACGTGACCACAAACTGAAATACTGAAAAGATATAACTATGAATCTGTCAGTATTTTGCTGTGCTTATTCAAATAAAATGGAAAATTA
>NW_007433840.1:0-450 GCF_000475195.1 Diaphorina citri
GGAAGTGTCATTTATATTGTTGTAGCCAAGAAAATATAAAACCATTTGTTATAGCCAAGTAAAAAATAAAACCAATTGTTATAGGCATGTAAAAATAAACCAACAAGAAACACAAACAATACCAAATGTAAAACAAAAAAACGTCAAAATTGACGGATGCAAGTTACGATTCATCACAAGACTAGGCACCCTTGGAATAAATCAGTTGTAGGAGTAAATCTTCCTTTGATGTGGCTGGGTAATCTGGGTATGACCTATTGACTGCAGAAAAGACGTACAAAAATATTTGTGTTGATTCTTCCAAGCTGTAATTGTGACTTGTCAGACTTTTTCTTCTACTTTCTTTCTTGACATGACGCGATCATTTGATATTGTCGATATCTTAACATGAATCACATGAAGAATTCTTTGATTATTTTGGCCTACTGTCAATCTTATTGTTCTTTCAAC
>NW_007433841.1:0-450 GCF_000475195.1 Diaphorina citri
CTTCTCTCTTCGATTTCGGGACGATAAGACCATAGCAGTTACAGTTCCCTCTGTCAAACCTCTTAAAAAAAAAAGTTGTTTGCTTGTGCTGGGTTTTACGAACTCGGGATTGAGATGAAACGAGGATTTCCCTATACCAGGTCAACCTCGGATTGAACTCAATCCTGAGACAATCCACGGTGGTAAAACTCGACCTCAATTCAATTAGGTACCTACTCCTTGATTGTTCCACAAGGATGAGTGAACCCCAAATCATCCTAAAATAGGTACATAAATGTACATTATTATGTATTATACATACATATGTATGTAGGTATAATTATTTTTGTACGTATTTCCTTTCTGTAAATGTCACTGGAGTTGTTTGGACCTTAGCGAGTGATTTGTTCGGAATTTGCGGACGCAATTCCTGCCGCTTGTTCTACACAGGCAAAAAATGTGTCTCAGGTA
>NW_007433842.1:0-450 GCF_000475195.1 Diaphorina citri
GTCCATACCAAATTTGGTGCTTTCCTGAATAAATGCAGCTTTTGGCCAAAATTGTGACGTTAGGCCACCCACTATGGGCCAAAAATGCCAAATTGTATGATTTGATATTTCATATTTTCAAACACAAAAACAATAATGAGGTAAAACAATCAGGGTATGGGACACTTCCAGGGGCGCTGACAGCCTAACGGGGCCCCGGAGTAGTTCCACATATGGGCCCCTCACAACAATTTTTTTCCAAGAGTTTTGATAGAGGGAACTATAACAGCTAAGGTCTTATCGTCCCGAAAGCTAAAAGAGAAGGGAGACAGGATAGAAGTAAGCCAGCCGTTCCGAAAACGAACATTATCCGTGCAGGATAAAATCCGCCCAGGGAAAATCGAACCCGAAACCTAGCGCTTTCAAGGCTTTGAACTTTTTTTTATAGTATGTAGTGCTTTATTTAGTCTG
>NW_007433843.1:0-450 GCF_000475195.1 Diaphorina citri
ATTCCTATGTAAAAAGTAGTGAAAAATCCAAATCAAAACTCCAAAAAACTAACTGTATAAGATCAAAAATTTAATTTTTATTTCTGTTCTAATGAAAGACTTCAAAAATGTGTCATATCAGAGTTTAGGAGACGGGCAGAAGCACATCCGCACAAACACATTACTGTGTTGTCTGCAGGGGAGCTTTGTTCGGGATAGTTATATTTGGCGTGTTTCATTTCCAGGCCAGGTGTGGTTTTGTTAAAGTCAATTTATGACCAACTTACCTGAAGATTATCCAACACCGTCACGGTCAGAGTAGTAATGAGGCCGACAAATAGATTGAAACATCCCAGCACCACAAATGCTGTACTGGGCACCGAGAATATAAAGCTACACGGATACATGAGTGGAATAACAGCGCACCCGTAACACAACAGTAGGGCCACTAGCCCGGGGAGGTTCTGAGGG
>NW_007433844.1:0-450 GCF_000475195.1 Diaphorina citri
CTTGATCATATGATCTTGATAGATTAGGAACAACTTTCACGCTGAAAATTTATGAGACGTGTCGAAAATTTTCAAGAGCAACGTTTTGGTCGGTCGGGTAGGTGCCTAGGAATTTGGAGGGGGCAAAAGGGAAGATCGAAGAAAAAAAATAATCCCTAAAATCCCAGTCTTATCAACTTGGAGGTTTGTACGCCTGCCTTGTGAGCGCTCTGAGTGTCGGGTTAGATTTCTGGGCGGGGCATACTTTATTCCAAACAGATAAGATCTCCTGTCTTCTCTTCGATTTCGGGACAAGACCTCCATTGTTACAGTTCCCTCTATTAAACCTCTTCATTTAATTAAGCCTGATAGAAGATACGACCTTCTACCCTCCCAGTCAATAACTTTCCCTCACGTGCTTAGAAGAAAAGACGAAGAAAAAACGACCAATATCCACCTTGTGAGTTACCC
>NW_007433845.1:0-450 GCF_000475195.1 Diaphorina citri
TACAAGTTAGCGATAGCAAATTCCAAAAAAGAATTAAACCTGGACATAAAAGAGAAAATCAAGAATACAAAAAATAGAATTCAGCTTTGGGAGGTCATAAATAGGTTTAAAATAAGGAAGAAAAATACGAATAAGATAACTAAAGAAAACTGGGAAAGATTCTTGAAAGATACTTACCTGGACGTGGATTACGAGAGTTTGAATATGACGGACGTACGGCATCCTGTGTTGGACTCGGAGATAACAGTGGACGAAATATTAGCGGTTCTTAAAAAAGTTAAAACAAAAAAGTCTCCGGGAGCGGATGGAATTCCGTATGAGTTTTATAAGAATCTCCCACAAGAAGGACTTCAATACTTACACCGTTTGTTAAATCAGATAATGGATGAAGAAAAGGTACCTACAAATTGGGGGGAAGTTTTGGTACAGATGATTTACAAAAAAGGAAAT
>NW_007433846.1:0-450 GCF_000475195.1 Diaphorina citri
AATTATGTAAGACTTCATTTTTTTTTTTTTTTTTTTAATACCTACAGCAAACCTTGATTTCGTTTCCTGGACTACAGATCGCGCGTTCTATTTCTGCCTGGGGAGAACTTTATCCCAATCAGATAAGGTTCGTTCTCGGAACGGCTAGCTTTCTCCTAACATTTGGTCCCACTTTTCTCTTCGATTTCGAGATAAGACCTCCGTTGTTACAGATCACTCTCAAACATAAAAAATAAATAAATAAAAATTAAAACAAGCTTAATTTTGGCGAGTGTGATTCTTAATCACCCCGATAAAATTTCCAGCCCTGACTTCACTAAATCCTAACAGTATTATTAGTCTCCAGCCCTGGGTAAAATAAAGTGAACTAGGTATATAATGCAATAATCAGCATAATATACCTATAGTGCTGTTCCTAGAGTTGGCCATTGACCAGCATCTTGCTGTGGC
>NW_007433847.1:0-450 GCF_000475195.1 Diaphorina citri
ACTAGGCGAGGTTAACGCCTTAGGCGTTCTCTACCACCTAACCCTTAAGAGCTCCATTATTATGTGGTCAAATTCTCACAAAAATTAGGATAAAATTCCATACCTCGGCTGGGATCGAACCCACGCCCTCCTGATTACCAGGCGAGCGTCTTGACCACTACACCACCGAAGGTCCGCCACTGTTCTCATGTCTCACCGTTTCATCTCAACATAGACAATAGGTGCTCTTTCAAATGCTGATACTGTTATTACTGCCAATAATATTACTGCTGCTCCTGCTTCTACAAATGCTACTGCCACTTCCTCTGTTATTGCTTCTACTCCTGTAAAAGTGATGTAGGAAGTTGGTAAGGTATTTTCATTAGTTCATTGTATTTCTTTGTTTTACTGAAACATTTTCGTTGTCTTAATACATTGAGATGATTTGATAATATTTAAACATCATGAATT
>NW_007433848.1:0-450 GCF_000475195.1 Diaphorina citri
GAGGCTGAGTTTTCATCATAAAAAAAAATAATAATAATAATAATAATAATAATAATAATAATAATAATAATAATAATAAAATAAAATCCTGTTATGGTGTGGAATTATAGTCTACGTAGATTTCAGATGGGGGAAAAAGAATTAGTGGATGTGCCATACATCGCCGTTTGAAGACGACGGGACGTGACGGCCGAATTTTATTACCATAGTAGGCATAAGACAAAAGTATATTCGGTTAAGCTAAGAAAGCTACAGGAAACAAAACACAAAATAGGATACAGTACAGAGATCAAGTACCTAGATACCTAACCAAGTAGAGAATGAATTGAACGAACAAAAGAATAAAACAAAAGACCATTGGAAGAAAAGGTACAAGTGGACTAAATACCAGGAACAATAAAATTGTCGTTACCTATTAGGGCTATTAAACTCCATTTGATACGGTTGTCC
>NW_007433849.1:0-450 GCF_000475195.1 Diaphorina citri
TTATTTTAAGTCTGAACTCCACAAAAATCAACCTAGAATCTGAGGTCCTAGAACCATGCTTTTAGAGACAGTTTTCAAGGTATTCTGAGATATAGAGTTATGAACAAATTTAATATAGGTAGTTGCCTTTTCTCTATTTGACCATGCTCAGCAGGTACTTAATTAAATGAATTTAACTTACCTTTGAGCAACAGCAAACTGACTATATTAGGGCTTCATGAACTTCTGTTTCAATAAAGAGACCTTTGAGAAATACAGGAGAACAGGGGACTTGTAAGCCAGGATACCCTAAACTTAATAACTTTTTGGCACTAATTAGTCAATAAATAATAAAGAATACAAAGATTAGAGCAATTAATTTAAGTAGTTAATTGTTAACCTTTTGCGGACAGATTCATGTGTCACATGAAATCATGGTTCCGCCATTATGGTAGGAGAAATATAACTTAA
>NW_007433850.1:0-450 GCF_000475195.1 Diaphorina citri
TGGTTAGGTAGAGCTCAAAGTTTTCTCTCCTGAGCTATGGTTAGGTAGAGCTCAAAGTTTTCTCTCCTGAGCTATGGTAAGGTTAGGTAGAGCTCAAAGTTTTCTCTCCTGAGCTATGGTTAGGTAGAGCTCAAATTTTTGGAGTCCGGGCCCACAGTTAAGGAGCAAAAAATTAGAGGGGATGGGCCTCGGTCCCCCAAATACAGCCCTGACCTCTATCTACCTGGGATATCACTTTTTGTGACTCCATTTTCATTTCTGCTCCGCTTTTTTGTTTTTTAATCTAAATTGAAATTATATTTAAATTTATGTTAAATATTTTCGTTCGAGATTCTGCTCTCTCTCTCCCTCTTTTTCTTTTTCTCTTTTTCCTTTTCTTTCACCACCTCTCTTTCTCTCTCCCTCTGTGAAGCAATAGAAAATTAATGAGATTTCTTTCTCTCTCTCTCT
>NW_007433851.1:0-450 GCF_000475195.1 Diaphorina citri
TAATAATAATAATAATAATAGTTGAATATATCACTTCCATAGTTACCGAGTCTTCAATCAAGTATTTAACTATGGAGAAACATTTTGGGCAGAAATTCAATTCGCATTAACACGTGACGTGATAGTAGTGTGTTTCTACCTTCAGTTTCACCTCATTAACCCTTGTGTGTTCTCCGCAGGGCTCGAACGACGACTATCTCGACTACCGAAGTTTAACCCCTACCGACCACCTGTCCCCGCCTTCCACCATATCTCGTCTATCGGATTCGGATACGTCACTCGACAACGATGATAATCGGCGCATAGCTGACGGCGCGTCCATTAGTAGTCTAGGCAGCTCGAACAGGTAAGTCGCGGGTTCGATTCCCGTCAGCGGCGATTTTAAACAGATAATAATAGTGCTTATTTATACTGCTCGCATAGGACTGAAAAGTCCCTTTACTCCAGCAG
>NW_007433852.1:0-450 GCF_000475195.1 Diaphorina citri
CCCCCCACCACATTTCCTCGAGAACAAAACAAGAGCAAAAATATTTCAATCCGAAATGAAAACAGTGGAAAGAAAACTTGTCGAATGAATAAAAAAAGCGGGAGGGGAACTAAGGACGATGGAGGAGAAGGGATAAGGAGCAAAAGGATGGGTAAAGAGCAAAGGAATTGTGAGAAGCGAAGGAGATGGAGGGGTAGGGAACAGAGGAGAAGGAAGCGAAGCGAAGCAAAGGAGGAAGGAGAAGGCAGGAAAGGAGGCGAAGAAAGAAAAGCAAAGGAGGGGAAGGGAACAAAGTAAGAAGGAGAAGGGAGCGAAGCAAAGGAGGAATAAGGAGAAGGCAGGAAAGGAGGCGAAGAAAGAAAAGCAAAGGAGGGGAAGGGAACAAAGTAAGAAGGAGTAGGGAGCAAAGTAGGGAGGAGTAGGGAGCAAAGATTCATTTGGAGAATTAAC
>NW_007433853.1:0-450 GCF_000475195.1 Diaphorina citri
AGCCCGTCCTTCCTTTATTATTACGATAGTAATAAAAAAAGGTATAGTGGACGGGCTATTGTATTCGCTTCGGTGTCGGTCTGTCTGTCTGTCCCCAAAGAAGGACTTATCCAAACCTGGTCGACCTATATATCAAATTAAAGGTCTTTTTACCAGGATCACGAAAATGGTGGTGCAAATTTTGTCCTGAAAACCATAAAGCCAAAAAAACTAGTTTTTGCGGGATTTTTTTCACATTTTCTCACACAAATGAGATTTGTCCAGGTTTTGGGGGGATTTTTTTCACATTTTCTCACACAAATGAGCTCTGATCTTGAAATTTGTCGCGACGACCTATGAACTCAAGGCGAGAAAGTTTTAAATAACACTTTAGTCGATAATTTAAAACCGGTTTTAGCGTCACCTGTGTTAAGCTACGCCGAGAAAGGCCAATAAATGGATGGGTGACTT
>NW_007433854.1:0-449 GCF_000475195.1 Diaphorina citri
TCAGCTCGGAACAGAGCTAAACAGATGATACGGAATGCCAAACTGCGGTACGCACATTCTCTATTCCCCCCAGACCTCACCCAAGAAGAATTTCATAAAAATGTGAAGAAGATTCTCCCCAAAACCAAGGAATGCGACATTCTTCTTAGTCCTGATGAACTCGTGGAGTCCTTTTCATCAGTACCTCAACCCCCACAATCCCTCATCGATGCCACTTCTTCACATTATTCTGCCCTCCCAGCGCCTGATGGGGCTGTTTTCAGTTTCCAAGAATTCACCATTTCCGATCTACACAAGTGTCTGAAAAAAGGACACCCCTCATCAATGGGCTATGACCAAATCTCCCTTTGTTATCTCACTCGTATGTTGGACATTGTTTCACCTGTTATCCTTCACATATTCAATCTATCGATTAGCTCAAAAACTTTTCCCGAAATATGGAAACGTGC
>NW_007433855.1:0-449 GCF_000475195.1 Diaphorina citri
ATTAGAACCTGATCAGAGCATCGCTCGTTCTGTGTTATTCACTAGGACGGAAATAAGTATAGATCCCTCAAAGGACATCAACAATCTCTGGGACCTATTGACAATCGGAATTAAAGAAAATCATTGTGTTTCAGATGATGACTTAGCGTTGCAGTCCTTCGAGGCGGGACTACAGTACGAGGATAGTAGATATTCGGTGAACTTTCCATGGAAAAATGAAAGCCGAGAGGTTCAGTCCAACTACGGATTGGCATTTGGAAGACTGAAGTCTCTACTAGCGAGACATAAGAAGGACGGGATTTTAGAAGCGTGTGAGAAGACAATAACATCGCAATTAGAGAGCGGCATTTTAGAAAGGGTTGCCGAGGAATATTTAGGTAAGAAGTCGTGTTATTTTCCGTATCACGCCGTTATAAAGGAAGATAGTGCCACGACTAAAGTCCGCTTTG
>NW_007433856.1:0-449 GCF_000475195.1 Diaphorina citri
CCCTCGGCCCGACGGCCCTGGTAGTGGGTATATTTTGTTAAAAATGGTGATCAACCTCACTGAACCCCACGGAAACATTGTATTCAAAAATTTATCTTTGTACCCAAAGAAGGAGGACTTTTCAATAAAACACAGGCTTTCGCTAAGTCCCTCTTGGCTTTCGAATCTTCTAATCACACTCACCATTCCTGCAACCCACTCAGACTCCTTTGTGTAGCACTGTAGCCCTTGCCTTAACCCGTGATTGCTTTTCTAACCGTTTTTAATGCCCCATTTCACCAAAGAGAGTTTTCAGTAAATCCAGAGTTAAAGAAATGCCGACCTGTGTAAATCAAATGGGTGACATCAAAGAACACCCTTGACACTGTGTTCACTCTCAGTGGTTATCATATAAAACAGAGGTTCTCAAACTGGGGGGCGTGGAGACAAATCAGGGGGGGCGCGATCTT
>NW_007433857.1:0-449 GCF_000475195.1 Diaphorina citri
GAGGGGAAAGGGAGGGAGGGGAAGGGAGAGGGAAGAAATAGAGAGGAGGAGGAGAGGAAGGTTTAGAGAGGAAGAGAAAGATAGATAGGAGAGGCATGAAATACAAGAGAGGTTGAGAGGAGAGGAAGGGCGGGAAATGGGAGGAACGGGGTAGAGAGAAAGAGAGAGAGGAAAGATACATTTTTGGAGGGAGAGGTTGAGATTGAAAAAGGAAGGGAAAGGGAGGTAGATTAGGAGGAGAAGTAAGGACAAAGAGGAGAAAGGGAGAGAGGGGAAAAGAAAGAGAGAAGGAGAAGAGAGAGAGAGAGAGAGGGGAGGTAAAGGGAAGAGAGAGAAGGAAGTAGACTGTCCTGGCGTCACATAGTTTCTTCCTAACGTCTAATTTCCAAACGACCGACCGTTACAAAGATGGCCGCCATTGAATAATCAAATAGAGTAGAATATTGAAT
>NW_007433858.1:0-449 GCF_000475195.1 Diaphorina citri
CTGCGAATTTGACTACTCTTTTTTCCCATAATGTACCAGCCCGAATTAAATAATTTGGAAGTATTTAATAACTATATATATACCTACTTACTGATCATACTATGTATAATTTATGTATAGGTAGGCTATTATATCTTGATAATAACAGGGTTTGTCTGTGATTTTGTAAGCGAAAGTTTTAGTTATAGCACTAGGTAGTTGGCAATTTAGGCATAATAAGATTAATATAGTGTAATATTGTTCCTGTACCTACCTATGACAGCTTCATGTTTACAGTCTCATAAGTACATAATTATGTTGATAGAAATATGGGATACCCTTTCTCAACAAAAGAATAGGTACCAATAATAGCCGGGTTAGTGTTATACCGATCCATTTACATCTAGGTATGTACGTATTGTATACGTATTTTATAGTGCCTCCTTTAGGCCCATCCAGTCAAAAATAAA
>NW_007433859.1:0-449 GCF_000475195.1 Diaphorina citri
GGGTTTACGTTAAACTATTAGATTAATCGATGTGATTGACTAAAACGATCAATGGTCATAAGCATTCATGTCCACCAGGTCACGCTCAGACCGCCTGATAGACCTGTCAGATAGTCTGAAAGTGTGGCGAAAAAAAAAGCTCCAGACCTAGGTATCTCAGACGGTCTGACAGACCTAGGCTTGTCTCACAATGGACGCCTATGAAAATGATAGAGACTCTCTCTAACATGAGTACCTATTCTGCCGTGCTAAGCGAAAACGCCGTATGTCAAAGAACCCTACTTTCGGGAAATCGAGTTTAAAGATTTCAATCTATACGGCAAACATAGGTTTTTGACATACGGCAACAAGTTTTAGTGGTTTTTAAGGAGTTCAGGATAAAGAAAAAATATATAGGATCAAAATTTAGGATCATAGGAATCATTTGGCACCAAAAACCAAAAATCGAT
>NW_007433860.1:0-449 GCF_000475195.1 Diaphorina citri
TTATAAAAGGGGCACAACTTTGAATATCATTAGCCCCCTTATGAATGAAGGTAAAGTACCTAACTTTGAAGTTTGGGGAAGAGTAAAGCCTGATTCACACTTTAGTGCCAGTCAAGGTCCGGTAACGGTCTGATCAAAAGATTGAGTATTCACACTATCATTCAAGCAACGTTCATGCTTCGGTCATTTTTCTTTCATTTCTAGTTGGTCCTAGTCCTAGGCGTAGTTTTTTTTTTAATTCGTACAGACTCCTACTTTATTATTTGTCTTGATTTTTTTTTTTTTTTTTTGTAAAATGAGTCTGAGTAAGTTCACAAATTTCGAATTAGCTGCAATTTCTATATGTTTGGATGATGAAGAAGAAGAAGCATATAAGTTGAAACGGAGGAAGGTTGCAATAATAAAATAAATAAAGAATAAATGAAGAAAGAATAAATAAAGTGATAAAA
>NW_007433861.1:0-248 GCF_000475195.1 Diaphorina citri
TGGAAGGTCCTCATCGATTCTTCTGTGATAAGTCACCTATTCGCGGTATTCGCGGTTTGTTCGCGGTATCCGCGGTTTGTTCGCGGTATTCGCATTTTGTTCGCGGTATTCGCGTTTTGTTCGCGGTATTCGCGTTTTGTTCGCGGTATCCGCGTTTTGTTCGCGGTATCCGCGTTTTGTTCGCGATATTCGCAGTTATGGGTTCGATCTCAGGCAAACGCAGATTTTTTTCAGCTTTTTTTTACCGC
>NW_007433862.1:0-449 GCF_000475195.1 Diaphorina citri
ACACCAATAATACAGAGAAGTTGCAAGATACGTCACCTTGTCTTTCGGAACTCGATGACAATAATTGTCCAAATCAATCTAGCTTTCTGACGGACATTTGGTCTAACACCCTAAACGTTATACTACCATGTGATGATAATGACACTCAGGCAGGTAGTTCCTCAAACGCACCATCTCCTAGAAGTCCAATGTCACATCGTTCCATTACCATTATTCAACCTAAAAAACCACGTGATAGGAGTAGTTGTACCTCCAATATGACCAGACCCACCAATGTAACTCTCAACCCCACCTTCGTCTTCATTAGGAACGCTAAAGTCTATATGGATAATAAGAGAGGTCGGTCTAGTTCTAGTGAAAGTCGAGCTGCAAAGAGAGGTCGGTCTGGTTCTAGTGGAAGTCGAGCTGCTGCTTCAGTGGAGAATTTACGGGCTGAAAAACCAGACTGC
>NW_007433863.1:0-449 GCF_000475195.1 Diaphorina citri
GATATGATTCGTCCAAATTCAAAATTCTCCTTTTCCATTGGCTATTACACTTGTAAGATACTTTTCCATACTTTGGTGATTTAGGGCACTGGTTGAGAGTCAGAGCTCTTGACCACTCAGCCACAGAGGTGGGCATCGGAACGGGCTCTTAGATTAAATTTAATAATTTTATCTCAAGTTGCGGTCGGTATTTTGTTCCAAGTGGAATTCAAATGTTTGACCAGTTCATTGAGGAGCATCGAACCCAGGACCATCTTCTCGCAGTTGACCGTGAGTTCTGCACTGTCAATGGTGACCAGAACGAGACAGCTAGAGGAGACACTTGTACCGGCAAACCTGAAACAAGAAGAAGGATAAAGCTGGTTTAGATTTAGATTATGATTTAAAAAGGTGAAAAGATTGCGTAAACCAAGCATTGTGAGAGGTACACAATGAGGCTGCCTTAAAGG
>NW_007433864.1:0-449 GCF_000475195.1 Diaphorina citri
TGAATGCTGCGATGAACTTCGTCCAGCTCTCTCATGATTCTCTGAAACTCTTCAGAACCCTGGAATCAGAAAAAGATCAGGCTCCCCATGAGCTCACGTGACGTAACGTGATAGCAGTGTGTTTCTACCTTAATGCGCGTTTATCCAATTTCTGCCAGGAATCTACCTGGGCACACATTGGCATTCCATCTTACGAATAACTCGGTTATAAATCCACAAGAAAAATAGCTGTATGTAGATTGTAGAATGCGCTCAGGAAAAGGGCCCTCACAGGAACCCTAAAGCGGACCTTTCGAACCCGAATTTCTGCCAGAATGAATCAAAGTGGGACAAAGTTTATGGTGAAATAAACCGACAACCAAATGGATTTACATTTTTTCAGGGATCTAAATAGAAATAGTTAAACTAACAGATTCAGACAGCCTAATTCGCTTTTTTATTTATTTATT
>NW_007433865.1:0-449 GCF_000475195.1 Diaphorina citri
GCGTGCACCTAGCTCACTCGTGGAAATCTTTCCACTTTGATGTTTAAATGTTGAAAGCCGTCAGAGTCATAGCAACCCCTGTTTTAAATCCTTAGCCTCCTAATAAATAAGTCCTTCACATACCTATGTACATAAATATGTAGGTACATGCTTTTGCAAATCACTCACCAAAGTTTAGGCTGGGGCTACACTGGGATTATCTCGGGACCAAGTTCAATCCTAAATCCCCATTGTCATTCCACTTTTAACTTTGAGAATGGCTAATGTAACTTCCAGTCCTTATTGTTTGTGAATTTACATACAAATAAATGGAACTTGTTAAAATAAATACCTTAATTAAGTCTAGGTCCTAAACCTCTTGCTGGGATCATGGATTAATCCATTAATTAATGTCAATACCGAAATAATCAGCCTTGATAAACCCCGGCAATAAAGACACAAAAAAGATA
>NW_007433866.1:0-449 GCF_000475195.1 Diaphorina citri
TTTTTGGACTTGGAAAAAATTCCATCAGAGAAATGAAAAAAAAAAAAGAAAAAAAAAATTGTCGAAATTTCAAAAATAATAGTACAAAAATAAGTATTAACTAAAGCAACATTGGCGATTCTTACGACATTGTTACAGTCTTTCGAAACAAGCTACGAATACGTACCAAATTACATTTCACCATTCATACACAAAAAGCCAACTCTGAGGCTTAGGTGTAGGGGCAAACAGCCCTAAAGGATGAGTTAAGCTACTACGAATCTACACCTTACCCATGCTATGTCAAAATATACATATAAGACCTTGGTTCTTGGTTAGACTGCGGGGGAAAAGGGACTTTTCAGTCCTATCCCAGCAGGATAAACAAGGTGTACGAGTATTTTCTTCTTATCTTCCCTGGTTTTTCTTCCGTTTTGCAGAGAGTGTGGCTGTGGTGAAGGAGACTCGGG
>NW_007433867.1:0-449 GCF_000475195.1 Diaphorina citri
GTTCAGTATTAGAGTGACGGAACCCAGTCATTAGTTTGGGCTGCCGGCACCCTAGTTTTTTTCTCAGTGTAGGTACCTTGGTACCTACTCATCTGTCTATTGTCCTTTGTACCTGCCTACTTTAGAAGATACCACTATCGTTGTCTTTTGTACTTTGGTTCCCACTACTATCAATACACTTTTGAAGACACCTAGTAACGTAGTAACTTTTGAAAGGAGCCAACCATTGGTTTCACCATTTAGTAAGCACCTAATTTTGGTACAATGTTTCTCCCATGACTGTTCTTTGGAAGACAACTATAGGTACCTACCAAATCAATAGGTGAAAATGGAAGAACAAAAATTCCTTGTGGTGGCACAAATTTCAGTAGGTACTTACTTAGTATAAAATATTCATTTAAATAGGGATTCCGTTTTGTGAGATATATCACGTTTGAAATTAGCCCGAA
>NW_007433868.1:0-449 GCF_000475195.1 Diaphorina citri
ATCCCATTGTTTCGAAAAATTCCTCCATTGTTTGTGTTGAAATAACAATTTATTTTGCAATCAATCAACATATTTTTTGTTTTATCTTTTTTCAATTTTCAAAGAATTTGTAGAATCTCTTTAGATTTCGGCCGTATCGCTACGTTTGCAGTTTGTGCTACAAAAATCGACATTTTAATTTCAATTTATTTTTTAAATTAAACGAAAGCCCCTGTGCATCGAATTTTTTGTTTCTCTATCGGTAAATTTGGTAATTTTCCTTTTTTCTGATTTGATTTTCCATTTATATTTACCGAATTTTTCATTTTTCCGAACCGCATTTTCTTCTCTCAAGTGACGCTTATCTTTCACACGAGCGGATTTGACAACTAGGGAGGCTTTTCCCCAAGCCAATTTCGGGAGTTTGGTGTGCGGATTTTTGGCGGCTGGTGGATCGTACGGTTTCACCA
>NW_007433869.1:0-449 GCF_000475195.1 Diaphorina citri
TAATGAAAACAAGGAATTACATCAAGTACATTATGAAGCAAGATGTTGAAAATGAAATGTGTCGTTTATGCAACCAGAGTACGGAAAGCATACAACACTTGACGTCTGGGTGTAAAGTTCTTGCGCCTAAAGAGTATCTGAACCGCCATAATCTTGTTGCCAATATCATACATCAAGAACTTGCAAAGAACATCACAAGTAGCAATAGGACATGTGTGCCCTATTACAAGTACAAACCCACTACGGTATTGGAAAATGGTGAATTCAAGCTATTATGGGATATGTCGGTTCACACTGAACATAACCTGTTGAGTAACCGACCAGATATTTTATTCATCAACAAAAAGGAAAAGAAAGCCGCAATAATTGATACTGAACATAACCTGTTGAGCAACCGACCAGATATTTTATTCATCAACAAAAAGGAAAAGAAAGCCGCAATAATTGAT
>NW_007433870.1:0-449 GCF_000475195.1 Diaphorina citri
ATCAATGAGATAAGGGAGGAGAATAAGGGATGCAGGACACAAATCGATGTGAGGGTTCAGGGCGCAAGACAATACAGGTAAAAAATTCGCTTGCGCAGACACGACAGAAAATTTTAAAGTTAACGTTTTTTTCCCCCAAATGCCTACATAGGTATGTATTATTATTTAAATAGGTATAAACAAATACCTTCCTATTTTGTGGAATTTATCTAGGTAGTTAATAATATTTAATTAACTTAGGTCAATTTAGGAGGTATTTTAACAAAGACGGAACAAATACCTTGAATCATAGGACCTCTTACCTGTTTTACCCATGACTTTGGTACCTAGGTGGAAATAAAAGGCTGATGAGGCAAATACAACCATGAAATCATGAAAAGGGCATAACTCATCTTGTCCGGATCTCACCATTAGGGATATAAAATTCTATTCCGACGCTATTCCAAGAG
>NW_007433871.1:0-449 GCF_000475195.1 Diaphorina citri
TCGAAATGCTTCGTGTAATATAACACACTGGCATGCTCAGGCCGGAACTTGGCCTGGCGCACTGCCGTGCGCCTAGATCCTAACTAGAGAGGTACCTACCTAAATAGTTTCATTTTCACTTTGACGGGCAAGTAGGTAAATAGGTACCTTTTCCTCTCCCAGATATACCTACATACATAGGTACAAGTATACCTCGCCTTAGTCACCTACCTATCTCCTCTGAGGTAAGGACAAATGATATTTATTTCAAAGGCATTCTTTCGTTTCTCAAAAATCCAGACCTTTTGAATTTTCTGTTTCCAAAACCACCCCACACACACGAAATGTTTATCAAGGGGCGTTGCGTCATGAAAACTTCTTTCCCTCAAAAAAAAAAAATCCGAAAAACTTCAACTCCAAGGTAAGGTGCGGTCATGGAACTGAGTGGTGCGGTGTGTAGAGAAGTTGCC
>NW_007433872.1:0-449 GCF_000475195.1 Diaphorina citri
ATCTTCCAGGTCCAGGAAGGTGGCTGCTGCCACGGGGTTGGTCCATAATGTTTTGGGGTCTAGTTGGGCGGGGTGTGCAGGGCAGTTAAACAGATGTACATCCTGTGCCACACTCGTGCATTCTAGACATAGGTTGGGGATCCCAGGGTCTATAGTTGAGAGTAACGAGAGCTAGAAACAAGGCAGATGGTATCCCTCTTAACATACTAGAGGACTATACCCAAAATGTCTCCAAACTCACTACTTTTGCATTTCACAGTGTGTAAAAGTGAGTACAAAAGGGGAGGGAACTCTTTACAAATCTATCACAACTATCATTGTAAGTAGCTTTGACATTATTACAAAATGTCAAGTACCTACCTACAAAGCTTTTTTTTCTTATTATTACTGTATTTTAATAAAATTAGTGGTTGGGTGGAAGAGCTCCGTTAGGAGAATCCTGCCACTAT
>NW_007433873.1:0-449 GCF_000475195.1 Diaphorina citri
GCTTCATGTTTATCTCGGCTTTGTTTGATTGTTTTCAAGATTTCAAGTTTTCCATGAAAAACTTGAAAGGCATTGCGTATAGAAGTTTTTGCGGATCCTGAAAGCCTGTGAAACTTCTTGAGAGTTTCCGCGTTTCCGAGAGATGGGGGGAACATTCCTCAACAAAGACTTGATTTTTAAGTATTTGAATACCGACTGTACTTGAACTTTAATTCCTATTCTTGTTAGCAAAGCCATGTGTAGAATACAAGTAGGGGGATGTTTCAGCATGCTGTTTCTTATTTTATGGGAAATCCTGATATTCAGGTTCCATTTAGGATCATTTATCGAGCTTTTTGGGCTTCACAGGGGTCCTTATTGTGGGCAATCGACTGTGCTGTAGGTAGGTTCTTGCCTTTTCAATGTCATATATTTTTGACATTTAACTTGTTTTTCTTTTTTGTACGACC
>NW_007433874.1:0-449 GCF_000475195.1 Diaphorina citri
ACAACAGTTTAGAAAGCCTTACCTTGGCTCTTCCTTATCCTCCGTTTTCGCCCGATGTCCATTCGGTTCATCTCTCACTCTTCTGAACCCTCCTCTGTCTTCTCTCTCCTTGGCTCTCAATGCTGTCAACTCCTCTAAAGCCGCTTTCAGCTTGGAATAACCCACATGCTGTTTGCCCATCAGATGATCGTCTATACGGGACTGGGCATCGCCTACTATGAGGAACGCACCACATACTGTGCACACCTCCATTTGTTTCTCTTGAGCTGCCGCCAATTCCACTGTCTGAAATCAAACATCAATGTCAACTAATTCAGATGGGAAAGTAAGTTCCAGACCGCCGAATCCAGTTTTGGCATTTTGTTCTGTTGTGTGATTTGTTTTACCATTTGTTTCCTATAATCTTTTGGAATTGCTCAGAAAAAAATTAAGCTTTTTGCAAACCTACT
>NW_007433875.1:0-449 GCF_000475195.1 Diaphorina citri
TTTAGAGGGAACGGGAAAGATGGAGGGAGTTGGGAGGGAGAGAGGGAGAAAGAGGGAAAGAGAGGGCGAGCGTCTAAATTTAAGGCATTATTACTTTGCATGAGTAAAGTATAGCGAAGCGAAGCTATACTATTTTTTTCTAGGAAGAACACATCATACTTTGGCGCTTCAGACCATTTCCTGTCACACTGATAACATGTCCTATAATCTGTAGCATGTCTTCTTAGTTGTTGTGGACCGTAGCATGTCGCTCATCCTATTTACATACCTACTGACCAATTAACTGTGTATGCAATATGGAATAATGGATTGATTATGATCGTTGCACTCCTTATTGCATACTCAAAATAATTGTTACATGTTGCATAATCACAAAAAAACAATTTCAGGCGTATTCGAACTATTGTATTATGTGCTTCAAAGTTGGTTGAACAGTGTTGAGTTGTTGA
>NW_007433876.1:0-449 GCF_000475195.1 Diaphorina citri
TAAAAATGACTGGCGAATATACTAATAATTATATTCTAAATTCTTTATTTAGTAATTTTTGTATGGGGAAATAATGATTTATAATGTTATTGTAATTGGTTCAGGACACGCTGGAATTGAAGCTGTATGTGTTTCTTCTAAAATATGTAATAAAGTTAAATTAATTACTTCAAATATAGAAAGTATTGGAATACTATCATGTAATCCATCAATAGGAGGAATTGGTAAAAGTCATATTGTTCAAGAATTAGAAATATTAGGAGGAATAATGTCAGAATCTTCTGATTATTCTAGAATACATTCTAAAATTTTAAATTTTAAAAAAGGAGAATCTGTGCATTCCCTAAGATATCAAATAGATAGAATCTTATACAAAAATTATATATTAAAATTGTTGTTTATTAAGAAAAATATAATTATTGAACAAAATGACATTAAAAGTATCGTTA
>NW_007433877.1:0-449 GCF_000475195.1 Diaphorina citri
AAGCGTCTTATTATTATTATTATTACACGATTGGATCAAACTTTATTTACAGATGGTAACAAAATGTATCTACATATATGTAAATACAAAATAAAGTTTGATCAAGGGTGGGGTTAATGCCTATGGCATTCTCTACCACCCCACTATACACCACCGATACAGGAGGTTTATGTATGAATCTAGGGCTTACATCAAGTATAGCGGGATAGGGGAGCGACACAAAATATAGGGTGTTCAAAAATCTCTCCTCCCCATGCTTCAACATTCCCGGGAGCTTTAGTCTGACAAACTCCTCGAGCCTACAGTTATCCTGTAAACAAACAAAAACAATAGTTCTTATCCATACTGGATCATTGACAAACTGTATTCCTGCCAGCCTAGTTAGCTTAGTAGGTAGTGCGTCTGCCTTGTAAGCGCTAGGCCGCGGGTTCGATTCCCGCCCGGGGCGG
>NW_007433878.1:0-449 GCF_000475195.1 Diaphorina citri
AAATAATATCTAGGTCTAAATAAAATAGGAATTATTATCATTTTATTTTTTTCTACGGATCATCCATCAACTTTCTCTTAAATTCTCGATTTGGAAAAGGTAAGAAAAGAAGAAAATGTTTACAGAAAAAATATTTACGTTTTGAAATTTCTTTTGCATGTTTGATTGTACTAAGGTAGGATATTTCCTGATTGGTTAATGTCAATGCGATAATGGTTAACATGGAGGTAAGACAGTTGATTAGTATTCTAGAGATCCAGGTTCGAAATTAATCAAAAAGTCGGTATGACGTTGTTCAATTTTATCCTAAATGTAACGTTCTGTCCAATTTGTCCCTAGTAAAAGTTAAAGTTTAACATTACCTAATTAGGTACCTGGATATGAAGATTTCGTTTAATTTAATTTACCTACTTAAATAGAAAATTAACTCCGTTGTTTGAATTCCAATT
>NW_007433879.1:0-449 GCF_000475195.1 Diaphorina citri
TCTGAAGAGGGGAAATTTTAAAAGGAAAATACTACTAACCCAGTTTTTACTAGAATTTCATTTTTCTAGAGATACTTACATATTACCTAGGTCTTGATTGACATTGTGAATTATTTTTTGTCTAACCATATTTTGTACCATCTGTGGAATTCAACTGCTTCAAAAGCTTTTCTCATACCTCTAAAGAATTTGTGTCTCTCTGGCAAAGTTTTTCTTTTTCGTTGTTTCAGACGAAGAAATAACTCCGACGCCACATGACGATGTTTCGTGTTATACAATACTTCCCTTCCTCCTTCTTCTTTCCTTTCTGCTTCTTCTTCCCCTCCTTCTCTCCCTCATTCTCTACCAACCCTTTCTCCACATCTTCCTTCTCTGCTTCTTCTTTCCATAACGCTTTCTCCATTTGTCTTATCCCTTCTTTCTTCTCTCCCTCATTCTCTCCCAACTCT
>NW_007433880.1:0-449 GCF_000475195.1 Diaphorina citri
ACTGATTAAGTTTGCAAATAAGAATATGAACGAAGGTGAACCTAGTGATGATCAGATGGCAGGAAAGATTTGGCTTTTCAAGAGAGCGAATTGGGGTGAATACCAAATGAACATTACTTTTCATGACCAGATGGATGAGATTAGAGATGCTAATGACTGTTTAAATTTGATTAACCAGGATATATTGAAAGCGGCGAAGAAAACCATCCCTCAGCTTGATACAAGGAAATACAAGCGTTACGTACCTTGGTGGTGTGACGAAATACAGGATGCGATCAAGAAGAGAAGGAAAGCGCTACGTGTATACAGGAGAAATCCGATTCAAGCTAACTTCATTGAGTTCAAAAGATGTCGGGCCTTTGCTAGGAATTTGATTAAGGTAAAACAGGATGAATCTTGGAATAAGTTTGTATCCGAAATTGATAAGCCTCTAACTACTTCTGATATGT
>NW_007433881.1:0-449 GCF_000475195.1 Diaphorina citri
GCGACCGTATTTTCTCAAAGTGAAAAGCCAATAGGGAGCGCGGAATGCGACCTTATTCTCTCGAAGCGCGACCATATTCTATCAAAGTGTGAAGCAAATAGGGAGCGCTGAGCGCGACCGTATTCTTTCAAAGTGAGAAGCCAATGAAGAGCGCGTAGCGCGACCGTCTTGTTTCAAAGTGTGAAGCTAATGGGGAGCGCGTAGCCCGACCGTATTCTCTCAAAGTGAGAAGCCAATAGGGAGCGCGTAGCGCGACCGTATTTTTTCAAAGTGTTAAGTTAATGGGGAGCGCGTAGCGCGACCGTATTCTCTCAAAGTGAGAAGCCAATAGGGAGCGCGGAGCGCGACCTTATTCTCTCGAAATGCGAAGTCAACAGGGAGCGCGCAGCGCGACCATATTCTATCAAAGTGCGAAGCCAATAGGGAGCGCGTAGCGCGACCGTATTCTC
>NW_007433882.1:0-449 GCF_000475195.1 Diaphorina citri
TTTAGCTTTAGTGCTGGCTGAAAAAGAACAAATAAACAGAATAAGAAGTAGGATTTGTTGATCACAATGATACTCTCTTGCGAGGGGCATGTAATATCTACCCAATATTTTTCCGAGCAACCAGACATGTAGCACCCAATATTTTTCCCCCTTGAAGTAGGTAAATAATAATTCAGGTTACCGTATCTAGAAAAATAGTCATAAATAAAAATCAATATCATTACAATCATAATGGCAGTAATCTACTGCTAATGGAAAGGGAATCTTTATCCAGCTTGAGCCATATAAATAAGCACCATGATTCATCTTACACCAACAGCTGAGATTAGTTCTTATCAGTTCTTTGTTGGCTTCAGTGATTTGTTAGAAACAAATGTATTCAACACAATAGACATTAGACACAAATACTTACCTATTTCTCAAACAGATATCCTCAGAAGGAACAAAAT
>NW_007433883.1:0-449 GCF_000475195.1 Diaphorina citri
TGAAAAATTTCGCCTGCGGCACAGAAGATTTGAAATTTGATTGGACTGTGTTCCTGAAAGCTTGTACCCATTCATTCATTCAAAAAAAAAAATTGCCTGTGGGGCAGTTAATTTGTAATGAATGAGTATTACCTACATCTTGTGGGAGCTCAAGCTCATAGATCAGATAAAAAGAGTTTACCTAATGAACCCTAAATTTAAAAAAAATTCGCCTGCGGCGCACTTTATTTCTGGTGCGAATTGGGGATTCAAAAACCAAGGCCAGAAAGGAAAAGATTGAAGAATTATTGATTTCAAACCAGCTAGCGGCTTAAGGTGGCGTTCCGATCCTAGCTGCCGGATCGCGCGACCAAGCTGTGTGACCGCTGCGGCGCTGCCTACTGCTTCCTATGTATTCTTGAAGTACTTTCCGAACCAAGCTGCCTGGTCGCGCGACACGGCTGCTCTTT
>NW_007433884.1:0-449 GCF_000475195.1 Diaphorina citri
CAGCAAAGTAGAAGAGAAGAAGAGAGTAAAGAAGATGACAATTGATGAGCGTGATAGCAAAATAGAAGAAAAAGGGTTCGAGGGAAGAAAGAGAGGGACAGTAAAAGATAGCAAGAGAGCGAGAGAGAGAGAGCGGGAGGGGGGAGAGCAAGAAAAATAAAAACGGTTAGAAGGAAGAGAGAAAGAGAGGAACAGTAAAAGATAGCAAAACAGGGAGGGAAAGAGAGAGAGAGAAAGAGAGAGAGAGAAAGAGAGAGAGAGAAAGAGAGAGAGAGAAAGAGAGAGAGAGAGGAAAAAAACGAGAGAGAGAGCAAGAAAAATAAGAAGGGTTAGAAGAGAAACAAAAACAGAGAAAAAAGAGGGAAAGATGGAAAAATTCAAGTATGCGAGAGAAAATAAAAAAATACATTTTTCTCTTTAAAAAAATGGAAACACATTGACAAGTGGGG
>NW_007433885.1:0-449 GCF_000475195.1 Diaphorina citri
CTCGGCTGGGATCGAACCCACGCCCTCCTGTTTACCAGGCGAGCGTCTTGACCACTACGCTACCGAGGCAGGTTTTCGTCAGCCTCTCAATCAGCTCTCACAAATGTGATTGCTTTGGGCTGATACTTGAGTTTTGTCCACGAATTTTACGAGTTTCTGCTTATCGCGGAATAAGCAGAGTCAAATTAAATGCAAAATCGTTAAAACTTAGTATCTTGTAAGTGTGAGGTTCACGCCCGGGACGGAATTTATCCTACAACAGATAAGGTTCGTTCTCGGAACGGCTGGCTTTCTCCTATCCTTCTCTCTTCGATTTCGGGACGATAAGACCTTAGTAGTTACAGTTCCCCCTATCAAACCTTTGAAAAAAAAAAAAATGCTGAAGTTTATTCCAAAATTTCCAATTCTACCCTCTTTCCCACAGGTAAACCCATGTTCCTCCCCCGAGG
>NW_007433886.1:0-449 GCF_000475195.1 Diaphorina citri
CTTAGAAATACCCCAGGCAATTTGGAGTTTAGATAGTTCTTGGACCAATGCGGGGATGTTTTATTGGTTTAGTCTGCCGTCCTATCAAAACGTGTGACCCTATTATTTCCTTTTACTTCCCTTTTCTCCCTTGTTCTTTCTTTTTTCCCTTCTTCTCTCTTCTACCTTTTTCTTCTTCTGCTCTTCCTCTTCCTCCTTTCTGTCTGTTTCTTTCTTATTCTATTCCTTCGTGATGTTTCAGCTTCCCTTCTCTTTCTCCTTCTACTTCTTTTTCTTTTTCTTTTTCTTCTTCCTCTCCTCCCCTTCTTTTTCTCTTCCTTAGTCCTCAGTGGTGTTTAACCTCCTTCGTCTCTTTTCGTCTCTTTCTCTTGTTATTTTAACTTCTCCTCCTCTTCCCCTGTCTTCTTCCTTCTCTTCTCCTTTTCATTTATCTTCCTTCATTTCCTCTC
>NW_007433887.1:0-449 GCF_000475195.1 Diaphorina citri
AACAACAAACATTCAACCATGATGTTGCCATGACAACAAACATTCAACCATGGTGTTGCCATGACAACAAACATTCAACCATGGTGTTGCCATGACAACTGACAACAAACATCCCCCATTGGTGTTGCCATAACAACAAACATTCAAACATGGATAATGTGACCACGATCTCAAAATGACGACCATGCTGTGATGATAGGGTCCGATATTGGGCGCCTCTCACCTATTTTTATTTATTTAGGGGTTAGGAACCTATTTATGCCTTTGAAATGATGTGACGATATTTGGTGAACATCTCTTCTTTTATTTGTTAGGAGGAGAGATTAGTTTGCTCCTCGTATACATAGTCTCCGGGCGTTCATCGACGAGGTGAATCTATATCGTCAAGGCAGTGTGGACAGTTCAGTCGACGTCGATCATGGCCGGTCGACTACGTGTGGACGCACCTT
>NW_007433888.1:0-449 GCF_000475195.1 Diaphorina citri
AATTAGAATTACAATTTTTAAATTATACTTAGTGTCTTTTGGTGATTAGTTGATTACCTACTCTTATGAGTACCTACCTAATTCATTAATTCCCTTACAAGATTGTCAATTTTGTGCTTATTTCGAAGTTTCTGAGTGCATCTCTTTGTTTTGTGCATGTCGACTTATTCAAAACAACCATCTCTTTTTCTGAGTGTGTTCTGGTGTTTTCTAAGGAGATCCATCAGATTCTAAATGAGAAGCCGATGATTCCAAAGGATAACCAGCCAACCAAGTACCAGAGGTAAGTCAAAAGTGCAGTTTTGTTAGGTTGGTGTAAGTACATTTTGTTTTCGGAGGAGGTACCTAGTTCAGGAAAGTGCTCCTTTTAGCCCTTGGATCTGTTTTTATTAATCTAACAGAGCTAGAGTTGAAAGATGACAGATTTGTTTTAGTGGATGTGTTCTATT
>NW_007433889.1:0-449 GCF_000475195.1 Diaphorina citri
TATATAGGTCGACCAGGTTTGGATAAGTCCTTCTATGGGGACAGACTGACAGACAGACTGACTGACTGACAGACAGACTGACTGACTGACAGACCGACACCGAAGCGAATACAATAGTCTGTCCCTAACTTATACCTTTTTTATTACTATTGTAATAATAAAGGAAGGACGGACTAAAAAACAAAACAAACAAACAAACAAACTACAAACATACATATTAGAATTCTAATCTCCCAAAAACGCTACTACATATTTGTAAATGACCAAAACACAAATCACAACTCTGAGTTTCCTATTACAAATGTTTGTCAATTCTCGTCTGCGACAGCTAACGTTTTCTCAATAACCGTAACGCAGTTTGATACAGATAGATAACACCGAGGCCCGCCAACGCTGACAAGAGTACAGAGGAGGCTATCCAGCAGAACTCATCACTTAGGAGATAGCAA
>NW_007433890.1:0-3443 GCF_000475195.1 Diaphorina citri
GTGGTCTGGAATAGCCCGTACATTCTGTGAAAACAGAGAAAAAAAAAGTTAATACAAGGAATTTTTTATCGAAGAGATTTGATACAGGGAACTGTAACTGCTGAGGTCTTGCCGTCTCGAAATTGAAGACAGAAGGAGGACCGAGGAGACTGTGGTTCGAATCCTAGAAGCAACATAAAATAATTGAATCACAAGAGCATTTGCAGAACTGCGGATTACAGTCCTACCGTGCCCAGGGCTAGCTCCAACAATGGCCCCTCGCAATAATTTTGTACAAACCTTAGGTAGTTAAGTAGTTTTACCTACATTTCTCATTACTTTCCGTGTTCGTTAGTAGACATCAAATAATAGTAATAAGAAAGGTCTATTTGATGGACTTACTTGGTTTTGAAGAAGAAATAGTAGAAGGAGTACATGTACACATAGAATGAGGTGGAATATGCCGCCAGGAAACTGGTCCATTGCCTGAAAAAATTAAAACATAATAATAAAAATAGGTGGTGCAATGGTCAAGGCGCTTGGCTAGTAAACAGGAGGGCGCGAGTTCCATCCCTGTCGAGACGTGGAATATTATCGTGTATTTGAGAATTCCACCAGGTAATAATGAACTTCCAAGGGTTAGGTGGTAGAGAACGTCTCGGGCGTTAACCTCGCCTAGTGATTTATCTTCCATTCCATAGTTTATACCGAATTATCGATCTTCTTCGGTCGACTGTAGTGTGGACGCACCAATATGGGTTTCAGTCAATGTCAATCGAATTCAGTCGACTGTAGAAGTCGATGTCTGTAAATATCCAAAACTCCTTACCATCTGTAGTCTTCAGCGTTGAGTAAGAAGTAGGTGCAAACTATGGTGACGCATACAGTGACTATCATCAGAATGAGGAACACAAGCAACATGAATCCATACACGTAGTAGATCTTGTACGCCCAGAATGAGGTGAAGATGAAGTACCTGATAGTGATGGACAAAATAAGTTTAAAAAAAAAAATCACTGTATAACTTCAAAAGTCTCGCTGGAGGACGTTACCTAGGGAGTATACCAGCCTGAAATTTCCCTTGCTAAAGAATTAGCAAAGGTTAAGCGCGAAGGGCATCCACTCGTAAAATTTGTAGCCAAAATAAATTTTCAGACCAAAAGCGATCACCCTTAGGCTGATAGAGGACTGACGAAAAACGCCGACCCCGTCTGAACACAGAAAAAGGCGAAGAAAAAGAATTTTGTAGGTATTCAATAGGCACTGTCACTTACATTTCAATAAAGATGGATCCAAACGGCAGAATTCCTCCGAGGAGAATAATGACCAGCGGCTCCATAAACCATTTCTTCTCCGGAATGGGACGAGGTACCGCGTTAACCCTGCATGGGTTATCCTGCTGACCCGACAGGTTACGTCCCAGGACTGCGCCCACCAGGGTTAACGGTAGAATGATGAAGAGACAGATACATGCCACGGCAACCATCGTACCTGGTGAATGTATGGCATATTTAATACTTAAGAGAGCATAATAATATTCAATAGGGTAAAAATTATGAATGAAGGGTAATTATTATTGTGGAAAGTACTAATCTGAAGTCAAAACGGCGAAGAAGTAAAAAGTAACTACAAAAGGGTGATTAAAAAAAAAAGGTTTGATAGAGGGAACTGTAACCGCTAAGGTCTTATCGTCCCGAAATCGAAGAGAGAAGGAAGGCAGAAGAGGAGTAGGAGGAAGAGGAAGAAGAAGAAGAAGAAGAAAAAGAGGGGGAGGAGGAGGAGGAAAAGTCTTCCTCTCCTCCTCCTTCTTCTTCTTCTTCTTCTTCTTCTTCTTCTTCTTCTTCTTCTTCTTCTCGGTACAAAAGGATTTAAAGATTCTTAAATAAAATTAGTTTGCCAAGTATTGGAAGATTTCACCTTAATTCTACCAAGAGAGGCAGTACCTAATTCTTTCGCTTTGAATGGTAAAACTCACCGAAGGGTATGGCGCGACTCGCATGGTAATACATGGCGATGAAGTTGACGACCAGTGCCGTAGCGCAGACCAGGACCGGCACTAGACACGCAGACAGGAGGCAGTGTCGAATCCAGGCCCGGCCTCCCAGACGAGAGTAGAGGGCGCCACCGGCATACCCGTTCACAGGCGAGGTCAGGGCGTACACGAATATGGCCGTGCTTAGTAGTGAACCACGCCTGAGGGAGGAAAGAAATGAACAGTACAATAATCTAAGTAATAAGGTAGAGGGAAGAGGCAATTTTGAAAAGGAATGGGAAGTATTGTGTCTGTTATCGAACATCCGATGAGAGGCATACTACGGGATGAGCATGCTACGAAAGAGACCACGCGTCTAATGTAGCAGTTGTTTCATTGCTACGATATAAAAACGGCGGTGAAACACTCATCTTAAAGAATAAAAATATGTTGAGCATAACTGCTTGTGTTGAGCATAACACAAATTTCATGACTTGACTTGCACTCAAACCATGAACCTCCAGATTCAAAACCCACAGTGCTAAGTACTGAGGTAGAGGGAAGAGGTTTGATAGAGGGAACTGTTACACTATGGAGGTCTTATCGTCCCGGAATCAAACAGAGAAAGAGGGCAAAATATGACAAAACCAGCTATTCCGAGAAGGAAATTCATCTTGTTAGCATAAAGTTAGGCAAGAGCGGGAATCGAACCTAAGACCCAGCGCTCACCAAACAGGCACGCTACCCTCCAACCTTACTAAAAACAGAATGGAGGAGAGGAGAGCATTGAGCTTTTAGCTCTCACTTCTATTTTTTTTTTTTTTTTTTTGTTTTTTAAAGATGTGTGCTTTCCTTGCTTATAACTACCTTTGTCCAAAGTGCCCCTAACAAAAGAGGGGTGAGGGGATGGGGTACGACAAAGAGCCGGGACTTAACCATGTCTATGTTATTCTGCCAATGACGAGTCACAATTATGCAAACGATAACACCTATAGAATGTGGCTCCATTGCGATCGCTCTGATTAGTGTACACCAGGACACTTTAGAGTCATGACATAATACTTTTGTGATTGAACAGTTGGAAGAGTACGTCGGCATGACAGCTGAATTTAGCGGATGCATATGGAGTGTGGCGTCGAATCGATTTTGATCTAAAACCCCGCCAATCTTCTTTATGCTCGTAAGTTTCGTCCATTCTTGTTTAAAGTGGGTGTCGTGCCACCCGGTTCCAGCGCGAACGACGGTACTCTTCAGGGCCCAAGCCTTAGGGTGGGTAGCTGTTTTATACCATGACCAAAAAGCTAACGTATAAAGCTGCCCATGAAAGACCAAAGAGCACACAACCCTGGGTCGTGGATTTTACCTCCTATACCACCGAGAAAGAGCGGGAGTTACTACTTCCGTATGATGCCTACATCCGTACGATGCTGTGTCTGGTGTTCGCCAGGTTACATCGGTCAACAAAGTTAGCGATGCTTTATTTTTGCGCGCC
>NW_007433890.1:8980-10444 GCF_000475195.1 Diaphorina citri
CTTTTTTTTTTTTTTTTTTTTTTTTTTTTTTTTACGATCCACTCAAAAAATCTCGAGAATTGATTTGAAATTTGAATTTCTTTAAACGCTGAAACATAAAATCTTACCTGTGCAATTACTGGCACGGCCTAAAGCTGTGCCCTTCCTAAGACACGGCACAATACCTTGCCCGGCACAATCCTTTGTTAACGCCTACTTAAAAAAGAGGGAAAGAAAGGCCCAACCCATCCTTTAGGGCTGTTTGCCCCTACACCTAAGCCTTAAGGTGGTCTTGTTTATAAAGGGCGTACTTACTCGGAGTTTCGGCTGGGCATATCTGTTTTCCGTTTAGCCAGATGGTCTTCACCTTGGGACTGCCTCCATTCGGTTCAAATCGGACCATTATCCGAGTTGTCATAGGTCGACTGGGATCCAGAACTTGCTCCAGGTTGAGGATGGTGAACTCCTTGTTATTCGAAGTGGTCACTTCTCCTAGCCATGACTGAAAATCAATGGAACAGTTGTGCTGACTTAGGTGAGGTTTTAAAGTCAAAGAGCTGCCAGCCTAGTTAGCTTAGTTGGTAGTGCGTCTGCCTTGTAAGCGCTAGGCCGCGGGTTCGATTCCCGCCCGGGGCGGATTTTATCCTGATGGGATAATGTTCGTTCTCGGAGCGGCTGGCTTTCTCCTATCCTGTCTTCCTTCTCTCTTCGAGTTCGGGACGATAAGACCATAGCAGTTACAGTTCCCTCTGTCAAACCTCTTCAAAAAAAAAACCCCTAAGTAGTTGAGTAGTTTTACCTACATTTCTCATTACTTTCCGTGTTCGTTAGTAGACATCAAATAATAGTAATAAGAAAGGTCTATGATAGTAATAGTAATAAGAAAGGTTTTATGGACTTACTTGGTTTTGAAGAAGAAATAGTAGAAGGAGTACATGTACACATAGAATGAGGTGGAATATGCCGCCAGGAAACTGGTCCATTGCCTGAAAAAATTAAAACATAAAAAAATATAGGTGGTGCAATGGTCAAGGCGCTTGGCTAGTAAACAGGAGGGCGCGGGTTCCATCCCTGTCGAAACATGGAATACTATCGTGTATTTGAGAATTCCACCAGGTAATAATGAACTTCCAAGGGTTAGGTGGTAGAGAACGTCTCGGGCGTTAACCTCGCCAAGTGATTTATCTTCCATTCCATAGTTTTATACCGAATTATCGATCTCCTTCGGTCGACTGTAGTGTGGACGGCCCAATATGGGTTTCAGTCAATGTCAATCGACTTCAGTCGACTGTAGAAGTCGATGTCTGTAAATATCCAAAACTCCTTACCATCTGTAGTCTTCAGCGTTGAGTAAGAAGTAGGTGCAAACTATGGTGACGCATACAGTGACTATCATCAGAATGAGGAACACAAGCAACATGAATCCATACACGTAGTAGATCTTGTACGCCCAGAATGAGGTGAAGATGAAGTACCTGATAGTGA
>NW_007433891.1:0-449 GCF_000475195.1 Diaphorina citri
CGAGAGTTGTAAATTATGTTGGGACCATCTTCTCGACGTTCGTTATGGGTACCGCGTGAGATTGCTTCCTACGGTAAAAAATGGTCGGGTGGAAGAACTTTTTCAGAAGCAATCTGCCACTTAAAGCCCTCAAATAGCCATGTGCTTAGTGGGTATTGCCCACAGTGCCCATGCCCACCTTTATCTTGGTATGTGCATGTGTAGAAAATTACCCATCCGTCGAAGCATTTCGTTAAAATCACAACGGTGGACTGTTAACAAGTGAGAGAAACAACAAAACGATTAATAAAACACCAACGATTCAATTAATCCTCAAAATATTCCTCGAAACACGAAATTTGTCATCATACTAACCACAACAAAAATAGTGTACCTTGAGCAAATCCTTTGCCAACAATCAAATTATCAAACAAACGAACAAAAAACTCCAACTCTCTCCCATAACCACA
>NW_007433892.1:0-449 GCF_000475195.1 Diaphorina citri
GAAAGCCAGCGATTCCGAGAACGATCTTTTCCATAGTTCAATATTTTTTTTTACAGTCATATTGAAATTTTCTCATAGCTCAATAGTATTCCACTTACAGGCTTAGGTGTGAAAGTTCGCTCCGGGCGGGAATCGAACCCGCGACCTAGCGCTTACAAAGCAGGTCCACTTCCAAGCTGATTAGGCTAGTAAGTGACAAGTATTCAATGCAATCGTAATTCTTTTTCCATGTTGTTTTTGAACGAGATTCCTTGTTGTTGTTTTGATAGGTAAGTAGTCCTGCAAGCTACACTTTGACCCCACGTCATTCATAACTCCTTATCTAGCTCGTATTTTTACTTTCCTTATCCTATAGGAAGGAAAGTAATGTCATCGGGTCAAATTTTCGATGGTCAGATTTTAGTGCCAAAACACGTTTTGAGGTCCCTAGAGCCTAAATCCAAAGTTTC
>NW_007433893.1:0-449 GCF_000475195.1 Diaphorina citri
ATATTGAGGTTTCATTGTGTCCAATTCCTAAGACCAGCCAGTTGACAAGGTATACCTGACACCTGATGAGCACACACACACACCATCAGGTACATCTGATAAGGTATACCTGACGCCTAATGAGCACAAACACTATCAGGTAGGTATACCTGTCGTCAGGTGTAGTGAGTGGCTGGCCTAAGTAAAGGCTTATTTCACAAATTTGGTGAATAATCATTCTCTCTAACCAATTAGAAGAAATAGAGGAAATTTTTGTCACTAGATAGGCTGCCACTTGAATTAACGCTGTTCCCCCCTCTCCCTATTTTTTTCGTGTCCTCCTCCCTTTTCCTCTCCCTAGATCAGTACGTTCAAACTATTTGAGGGAGAGAGAGAGAGAGAAAGAGAAAGGGAGGGAGAGAGAGAAGGGAATTGTAGAAAGTGTCAGAAGAGAGACAAAAGAGAGGTAG
>NW_007433894.1:0-449 GCF_000475195.1 Diaphorina citri
TCTTCTTGCAGAACTGTAACTACAAATTGTGATTGTCCAGTTTTGATTACAGGCACCAACGTAGGGGTGGGTATAAGGACTATAAGGGGTTTTGTGAAAAAATCTAGCCCCTAAGTACACGGTTGATTTTATTGATATAAGTAGGGTCATCGGTTGTTAAGGTCCTATTTGATCTTGGCTTTTTAACACGAGGCGTGAGTTTTTAAAACGTCCACAAGTAGGACCTACTTCTCAGATTGAAGAGAACATGCTAAAAGTATGTACCTAAGTACAAAGTACATAGGTATGCTCTGTGACTGGCTCTTGAGAAAAATACGCTTTGTAAGTACATACTTCGATTTTTGCAAGTTGATGACTCATTTCAAAGATTTCAGTGGGAATTTCCGGAGTTACCAAATACCCACAGACTCAGATAACCTTTGTTAGTTGTAATTCTTGTAATAGGTACC
>NW_007433895.1:0-449 GCF_000475195.1 Diaphorina citri
GGGGGGGGGGGGGGTGGATGCTCCAACGAAAGGTATTTGGGGGGAGGCTGGGACATACGCCAGTGATCTGACTATATGAGTTATCAGCAGGACTGCCGGAGTAAGTCCCAAACAGTCACCTTTGGAATAAAAGGGACCTCTCTCTTTCCCAAGAGATATACTACGTACATAGGTACATAGTAGATAATAGTAAAAATATGATAATGCACTTCTCTCTATTATACAATTTATACACCAATCTCTTCATCATTCAAAAGACAGCACTCGAGACTAGGAACTCGTTGACACAAAAGTTCTGCTACGGCTTCCTTTCAGGAAAAAAAGACACCTACCTATTAGATACGTACCTAACTACATTTTCGCTTTCAGGACGATAAGTTCCAGAAGAGGGAGAGAGAGAAAGAAAGAAAGAGAAAGAAAGAGAGAGAGAGAGAGAGAGAGAGAGAGAG
>NW_007433896.1:0-449 GCF_000475195.1 Diaphorina citri
TGTAGACAATAATAGTAGTGGTGGAATATTACATATACTTAATATATTATGAAGACTAGAAAATTAATTGCATTCAGTATTCAGTTTTATTTTGATTGACTGTCAATGTAGATGTTTGTTTTGTTTGTAGATTGTTGAATGGCTTCTCCCTCAACCCTTATAAAATTCAACCAATTTACTGATTACAATTGTATTTTTTACTATTAAATTGTAGATTGTAAATAAATATATTGAAAAAAAAAAAAAAATGAAAAATGTATAAATAACAATAGTAGTTATTTATACTGCTGGAGTAGGGCAAAATATATTGTTCCTCTATACCCCAACTTCTGGTCAAGTTCTCAAACAATGTTGAGAACAAAATTACATACCTCGGCCGGGATTGAACCCATGCCCTCCAGATTACCAGGTGAGCTTCTTGACCACGTAGTAAGAATAAATAAAGAATT
>NW_007433897.1:0-449 GCF_000475195.1 Diaphorina citri
GGTGAGACGAGTAGCATCCTTGGTCAAATGTGGACACGCAACGATGTTCCTGAAATAAATGAAATTTGGGGTTTTTACCAACAACTAAAGGTTGAAACACTCTACCAACACGTCACGTGATGTGACAGTAGTGTGGCTGTCCTTAACGAAATTACCTACAGTATCATGGGAAAACTTTGAACTAGATCTTTCTGACTCCCCATGACTTCACGTGACGTGATGGTAGTGTGTTTCTCCCTGAAGTTCGTGCTTTGCCACAGAAACCGTAAAATCTGGTGTTTTCGTGTTGATCCAGTATTCCAGTACCTAAATGGGAAGTATTGTGTCTCTTCTCGCCCATCTGATGAGAGGCATATTACCGGGTATTGACCTCAGATTTGGATTTTTAATTTCTAATAATTTTACCTAAAATTTATAATTTTTTAATTTTTATTTTGGATTTTTTTTTA
>NW_007433898.1:0-449 GCF_000475195.1 Diaphorina citri
CCTTTGGATGAGTTCGAAAAAGCTATCTCGAAACTATTAAAGGTGGCAAAAGTAAAAGGCTGTCCATGAAAAAGACGAAAGTTCGGAGAAATATTGTTTTATATTAATTTCCCCATCCGTGGCACAAGCTCCGTTTTTTACGGATAGGTATACCATTTATACGGATTTTGTATGTTCTGATGTTTTTTTTTTCTTTTGTAAAAAAATAAATGGAAACTTGTTGAATAAATAAATTTATCTTTTCTCTAGACTCTACTTACCCGGCTGATAAATAAATAAATTTATCTTTTCTCTAGACTCTACATACCCGGCTGATAAATAAGTAAATTTATCTTTTCTCTAGACTCTACATACCCGGCTGATAAATAAATATAAATTTATCTTTTCTCTAGACTCTACATACCCGGCTGATAAATAAATAAATTTATCTTTTCTCTAGACTCTACATA
>NW_007433899.1:0-449 GCF_000475195.1 Diaphorina citri
TTTTTATTACTATACCAACCATGCAGAACGTTGCTTAACTTTAGTGATCCTTCGTGAGTTGGACAATTTATTGTCAGTGATTGTAAGAACATTCCGTCGTGTCGAGAGCTGGATAAGTTAACATTGTCAGAACAAAAGGAATTTGAATATTGAGTTAGTAATTTTGGCATCTCCACCAAATTTAGTGGAGATGTCAAAACTTCAATTCTTTTAGGTACTATCACATTTAATTAACTACTATACCTACTCAAATAGTATATCCATTTCTGTTTGGGATATAAAGAGCCCTGATATTTTTTGCTGGGCGTCAAAAGGGTTTTAAACACCAATTCTGCCAGGTTTTACACACAATAATTTTCAATTCTATGTACCTAGTACCTACCTATGTGTAATTGTGTATTTGTCAATTTGTGTATGTTATTTTGTACAATAAAAAAAGATAGATATTA
>NW_007433900.1:0-449 GCF_000475195.1 Diaphorina citri
GGAAGGTCCGTCACAATGAAAACTGCAACAGTAACCAAACACAACACGCATTGTACCGAATATCTACTCATGGAACCAGGTCAAACGAGATGAAACGACAAGAGCCGAACACTCGCTGCTTCAAGATCTTCTAAGCAAACTCCCGAAAAACGGAACAAATTGCCAAAACTCGTCAGACACGAAGCCCGAAAAATGTAACAAATTATCAAAACTTTCAAAAGTCGTCAGACACGGAGAAAAAAGACCTAACTGTGAGGGTTACAATCCCGAAAAATGTAATAAATTACCAAAACTCGTCAGACACGAAGCCCGAAAAATGTAACAACTTATCAAAACTTTCAAAATTCGTCAGACACGGAGCAAAAAGACCTAACTGTGAGGGTTACAATCCCGAAAAATGTAACAAATTACCAAAACTCGTCGAAGAAAAAGACCTAGTTGTGAGGGTT
>NW_007433901.1:0-449 GCF_000475195.1 Diaphorina citri
GGAGGAAATGGGAGGTAGGAGGAGGGAAATTTGAGGGATTTTTAGGAGGAGGAAATGAGAGGTAGGAGGAGGGAAATTTGAGGGATTTTTAGGAGGAGGAAATGGGAGGTAGGAGGAGGGAAATTTGAGGGATTTTTAGGGGGAAAAGTTTGAGGTAGGGAAAAGGAGGGAAAATATATGCGTTTCACACATTCAACAAATTATACAGCGCTTACAAAGTTGAAGGAAATATTTTGTTAGGTATACAACCCCTTTCCTCCTTTCTCTCCCTCCCTATTTCTGTCTTTCTCCCTTCCCTGTCGTCTTTATCTCCTCTCTTTCTCCCCCCATTCTTCCTGTTTCTCTCCCTCTCTCCCTCTCTCTCTCTCTCTCCCTCTCTCTCTCCCTCTCTCTCTCCCTTTCTCTCTCTCCCTCTCTCTCCCTCTCTCTCTCCCTTTCTCTCTCTCCCT
>NW_007433902.1:0-449 GCF_000475195.1 Diaphorina citri
GTGTTGCCTACTTCGGGTAATTTGTTTTCAAAAGACGAGAAATTCCGTCAACTTTTGCATAGGGTGAGGTGGGGTAAACTTCGATGGGGTGCTGACATTTTGGGACAAGGCGGGGATTAGACGAGGGTCCCCGGGATGGAGGAGGCCTATTCGACAAAACTTGCCGACAGATGATTAAAACCTCAACTGACAAAGAGTTCACCCAAAGTTTCTCTTCTCTCTTTATACTCTTCGACGTTCTTTTGCCTCGACAAGATGATGAAACCAAGAAAGATAAGATTTCCTAGCCGAAAATTGAGTAGAACTTTATGTAATGCAAGGCATTTGAATTTGAATTGCACTAATAGGAGTCAAATGAGAATTCATGTAATTGTGTTATTGCGAGCTGGGTATGTTTAATATTTTGTTATGTCTTTAAAATTCGGATTGTAGAAGGTCGAACCGTAGAC
>NW_007433903.1:0-449 GCF_000475195.1 Diaphorina citri
TAAAACTGAGAGTTAACTAAGTGTCCATGATTTTCTTTGACGTCACCCATTTGATTTACACAGGTTTAGTATTTCTTAAACTCTGGATTAACTGAAACCTCTCTGTAATAAGATTGGGAATTATGGGTCTTAAGGGCTAAAAGTTATAAAAAGGTCATAAGGTTAAGAAGGAACAGAAATGTGTTTGAGGCTTTTTACAGCAAAAATCCTTAGTTATAATGAGAAAGAAAGAGAGGGAGGCAGAGGGTGAGAGAGAAAGAGGGAGAGAGTTATTAAAACTTCATTCCTACCCAAGTGCTCAAGTGTGTTCATAATGAGAATTAGGTACATATCAACTCTTTATATCATTCAAGTACCTCTTATCAATCAATGTAGATAACAAAGTATCATTAATATTTTCAAGCGATGACATGTGAATTTGAAATATTTCAATTTGTTTTGAAATAGGG
>NW_007433904.1:0-449 GCF_000475195.1 Diaphorina citri
ACTAACTGATAAAATCAGAAAAATAATTGAAAAAAATACAAACACTTATCTAAAAAAAACGGACTCTAAACTAAAACCATGGATTACTTTAGGCCTAATTACATCTATTAAAAAAAGGGATAAACTCCATGTTCTCTCCAAAGATCAACCCTTTAACAAAAAATTAATCGATAAATATAAAAAATACAGAAACAAGTTAAATTCATTAATAGAAAAATCCAAAAATGACTATCTAAAAGAAGAAATTCATAAAGCGAACCTACAGGGAGATAAGAAAAAAGTATGGAATATAATGGGTGAGATCATGCAACATAAAAAGAAAAAAAATAGCGGTCCTGACAGGATCTCAATAGAAAACCAAATGATCGACGCAAAAATTCAAACGCAAAGAGTGGCAAACCATTTTAATGACTATTTCTTAGTTAAAAAAGAATCCTTTTCGGATGGTA
>NW_007433905.1:0-449 GCF_000475195.1 Diaphorina citri
TGGTGGGTATACCGCTTGTAGTCGTGTGGTTTTAGAATCACGAGTGAATGGAGGGGGAAGTGTGCCCAATATTACACCGAGTTTGTCCGGAAATTTCTAGGGTTCAGTATCTAGGCCCATTTTTACCGATCTCAGTTTAATAAATGAAGATATGTAGAATATATATATTTTACAAAGTAACATCACTATGACGTTTGTTCAATGTTCACTGATAGTACTATAGGTGATTAAGGAAACTTTTGAAAAAGTTCGAGATGGTTTTGAAGTACATTGTGGTTGTTATTTGTAAATAATTCTATAAGATCTTCGTACTACTAAAATAGTGATATCTGTCAACATGAATTTCGGCATGTTAACCTCCCTAAAAATCTCAAATTTTCGGCAAAGAGCTCGAGGGGTACGATATTGGCCACGTTCCCCTATCCACATTAGATTAATCGGTTTAGATT
>NW_007433906.1:0-449 GCF_000475195.1 Diaphorina citri
CACATCACTCATTTTTTACTTTCTATTACCAAAGTAATGAGAAGGTATTGCATTTCTCTGTACAGTATACAATACTGTGCAGTATTTGTTGGATGTATTTTGATTGGAGCGTGATCTGGATTGTGGAAATCGGGCTTTAATCGCACCATATCTCACCATGCTATTTGACCGTCATTGAGTGTACTGTGATTTCAGTGTGAAAATAGGACTTTAATCACACCATATCTCTCCATGCTTTGTCACCTGTAAAATCTTTGACCGAACGTACTGTGATTTCAGTGTGAAAATCGGGCTTTAATCGCACCATATCTCTCCATGCTATTTGACCTTCGTTGAGTGTACTGTGATTTCTGTGTGGAAATCGGACTTAGAATCACACCATATCTCTCCATGCTTTGTCACCTGTCAAATCTTTGACCGAACGTACTGTGATTTCAGTGTGGAAATCG
>NW_007433907.1:0-449 GCF_000475195.1 Diaphorina citri
AGTTACCTACATAATTTTACACAAAAAATTTTAGGTCGGTACCTAGGTGGGTACCTACTTAAACAACAGTAAAATTGAAAACTGGGTGGACCAGATAAAAATGCTTTCAAAAATAGCTACACACAAACTTTATTTCCTTGGCACATTGCATATACAAAATAAGTATCGGGCGTTCATACAAATGAATGGTCCTTTTACATCAAACTTTTTCTCTAAAGGTAACTCAGCAATCTCGGCGTTAGGCTAAAGGGATTTCTTTTAAAATGAGACCTTAAAGGTTTTATACATACCTAGTTCAAGAATGTTCAGCTGTTCAAGCATAGGAAAATGTGGCAAAAAAAAAAGTTCACCTATGTGTAGACCTCCTATTTATTACCTAGGTGTACGATATTATGATGTATTTTTAGGAACGATTAGGTATTATGCACTTCCTTATCTCTAGTGCGTAA
>NW_007433908.1:0-449 GCF_000475195.1 Diaphorina citri
TAGGTATGTTTTCTTATTGTTAGGAATAGGTACGACGTATGAAGGCGAGGTGTTTTTAGATTTTACACCGTACCTTCTTGGGAGGATTCCCTTTCTGCCTTTCTTCTTTAAATAGGTATATCCTACAGTACCTAGGTACCAGAATATCTTATATCTACTTAACAGTAAGTAGGTATCTGCTTGGTGGTGTAGTGGTCAAGACACTGGCCTGGTAATCAGGAGTGGTTCCGGTAGGTAGTGGTCAAGACACTGGCCTGGCAATTCAATCCCAGCCGAGATTGACAGTCCAGACATTTAGGGAGGTACCATTTATGTTTTCATACAACGACGAGTTGTTTTTAGAATTTAGATACATACACTTACATAGGGAGATTCCCTTTCTTTACACCTAAAAATAGATGGTGCCTCGGTGGCGTAGTGGTCAATGCACTGGTCTGGTAATCAGGAGG
>NW_007433909.1:0-449 GCF_000475195.1 Diaphorina citri
ATTTACAATTTCACACCGCAGTGGAGCAGCATCTCGTCTGATTGTCATTGATAACATGTTTGGTTATCATTATCACTGATAATGAACACTGATAAGAGTCTTGTTTACATAGGATTAGACCATTACGAGAACCGTGGTGGCGTGAAGTCTAGTATTGAATTAATTGTCAAATTTGGTAGTTCAATAATACTTAAATAATTCAGATTTTATCGCTCCTGTTCTCTCAACAGCCCCTATGTGGAGCAGCATCTCGTCTGATTGTCATTGATAACATGTTTGGTTATCATTATCACTGGTTATGGAGACTGATAAGACTCCTGTTTACATAGGATTAGACCATTATGAGAACCGTGGTGGCGTGAAGTCTAGAGAGAGGAGATTGTCATCAGGGATTAGAACGTTATTAGAAACTGTGTTATCACTTATCACTGTTATCAGGTTATCATAAT
>NW_007433910.1:0-449 GCF_000475195.1 Diaphorina citri
GGGTTCAATTCTGGAAAATATTTTCTCCGTGGCGAAACTCGGGACCAAAAAGCTAGTAAAATAGAATCAAGATATTTTCCATCTATAGTCTTTTGGAAATAGAGATGGCACCTACCGGTAACCAGGGAATCTGCGGTTGTCATGGGCAGGAATCGAACCGTGCTAGCGTTCAAAGTGACACTGGAAATAACTTGGGTAGCGTCTGATAGGGTTTCGTCATCATCGAGACAGAATGTCTCACATGCAACCTGAAAATAAAGCAATTTTGATTAAGCATAACTTATTCAATAAGTGTACCTAAATGTTTGATATGTAGGTGGAACTGTAACTGCTGATGTTGAGGTCTTATTGTCCCGAAAGCGAAGAGTGAAGGAAGGATAGTAGAAAGCCAGCCGTTCTGAGAACGAACTTTATCTGTTTAGGATAAAAATCTCATTATCAGGTAGACC
>NW_007433911.1:0-449 GCF_000475195.1 Diaphorina citri
TTAATTTATTTTTAAATTCAAAAACTTAAAACTTGGATCTTGGATAAATTTTAATTTTCTAATTTCTAAACCACTATACCTATTAAACCTTCATTTAAAAAGCTATAAGGTATTTTATTTTTGCATAGGTACCAGAAAATAGGTTTACGTACGATAACCATTCCCAACTACGACCTACGTCTTCTCCAAGTCATTACCTATTGCACTTGTGCACTCCAGTGTTCATTAGAAAGCTCCACACAGGAGACCTGTGTGACCAGTAATTTTTCCAGATCTCTCCAAGACCCTACTAAGAAGAGTTCAGTGTCAGTCCCTGATCTGCGAAAATGAGTAATGATAACAGTAAGTATTTCCCTATTATGCATAGCCATACTCTGGCCGTGGTTATGAACAGGGCCATCGTAGGACATCGTCGGACTTTTTGCGTGTAAAGTTGGCGGGAAATTCGA
>NW_007433912.1:0-449 GCF_000475195.1 Diaphorina citri
AGGCGGCAAGACATTAAGTGGCGGACGGTGAGCCGGTCGCCACACTGACAGAGTGGAGGGTCAGTTTTGGTAAATAGGTAATTGTGTGTTAGGCGGGTGTGGCCGATTCTCATTCTGGATAGGATAACCTCTTGGAAGCGTTTACCTTGGTCGCTGGTCTTCCAGACTTTGATAGAGGGTCTGATGGTCTTTAGCTTATTTGTGTTGGGCACGTTATCCCAAAGATTTTGCCACTCGGAGGAAAATTTCCTTACGAGTTATACTGTTGAACATTTTTTCTAAATGTCAACAAATTCGGACAGAACCAAACCGTTCAAATTTTGTTGCGGAACACACAAACGAAACATGCAAACATATTTACCGAAATCGACATATCTACTACAATTATTACTACCCACATTAAAAAAAGGGCCAAGTTCAAACTTTTCATTCAATGATGTGTCGCATGT
>NW_007433913.1:0-449 GCF_000475195.1 Diaphorina citri
CCAAATGCCATATTGCCATGGCGCCATACTATTTCCCCATATTTTAACAAAATAAAATGCCATATTTTGCAGGTCTCAGGCCTTCACTGTAGATTCAAACGTTATGACACAATATCATTGGATCAAACGGTAAATTATGTAAATCTCAACAATGTGTTGCTACTTTTGAACCCTTTTCTGTTCAAAAACAAACTTTAAACTTCAAAGTTATTTTTCTTCAAGTTTTCCTATGTCGTAACTGTGCAGACAAAAGGAACTACTTTTGAACCCTTTTTCTGTTCAAAAACAAACTTTAAACTTCAAAGTTATTTTTCTTCAAGTTTTCCTATGTCGTAACTGTGCAGACAAAAGGAAATCCTTCAACTTGCGCCCTAAGGTCGCTGATGGCGCAACCATGTCTGAATTAATTAAGGAAAAACAATATTCAACTGAAAACAAGAAAACATGAT
>NW_007433914.1:0-449 GCF_000475195.1 Diaphorina citri
AATGTAGCACTTTTGTTTCCCACATAGCCAGACACTACATGGCTTTGAATTGAAAGAACTCTGAGTGCCTTGGCCATCCTTAACTGTAAATTAAACACACAAAAAATATGTAAAAACTTGTGGCAAAGACTAAATTAGTAATAACAGTTACAAGTGTTTTTCCATTTCCACATACTTTGTAACATTGTAATGTCTAAAATTTTTATTTATTCTATGAAGTAGGAAACAAAATGATAACCCCTGACTCCTTGTCAAGATAAGATTAGGTGAAAAACAAACCTCAACTTCACATAGCCCTAGGGGCCTGCGGCTGCATTCCTGTCAGAAACTTTGCCCTTTACATTTCAGAAAATTTTGATATCAAATTTTGATTGACTTACATATCAAAGATGTAGTTCAAAGATCATATAAAAAGTTAGGCCTGATCATCCGTAACTGCAAATCTATCA
>NW_007433915.1:0-449 GCF_000475195.1 Diaphorina citri
AAGTAGGTATTATGTTCTACATATACAGCCACACTAGACCTCAATGTGGCAATTCTTGAAGAAAATTTTAAATTACTATTATACCTACCTACCTGCTTGATTTTTTTTCTCTATTTTAAAACATAGCTGATGTCTAATTTGTGTCCTCACAGGTTTGAATCACGGTCCAGTCATAGCAGGAGTGATAGGGGCCCAGAAACCCCAGTACGATATTTGGAGCAATACGGTCAATGTAGCTTCCCGGATGGACAGCTGCGGGGTAGTCGGAAGGTTACAGGTTCGTATCCTGGTGATAGATTTACTGATTGGCTCCTTTATAAATATTATTAGTATTATTACTATAATACTACATGATTATTAACCAGCTGTTTGACGTTGGGGACTGGTACATTCAACGTGCTATCTATCGCCACTGGCTAATTTATTTATATTTTATTTAATTATTAATC
>NW_007433916.1:0-449 GCF_000475195.1 Diaphorina citri
GTTCGAATAAGTGAACAATGAACATTTCATATCTCCTAACATCCCACGAGAAATATGGAGTATTCCAATTCTTTAACTAACACCCACGCGGGAGATAAATTTTAATTCAAGGAAATACCTTCCTTTTGTTCTCATTATTACATGGTTTTATTTTGAGATCTTTGTTTGCATGTGTGCAAATTTGGGTCAAATCTTAGTAAGTAATTTTCGAGCCACTTTTACTGGGCTGATTGAATTTGAATTTTGGATGACTTGGGATATTCGTTTAAAAAATTCCAAAACATTATACCTATATTATCCTGAAATCCTTTGGGGGACGTAAGATCTTCTACTCAACACGTTACGTAATAAAATCACTTTTTTCCTACCAGATCTCGAAATTTTCTTTACTTTTTTTTATCAGTTTAGTCGTGATAGATCGTGAGATTCCGGCAATGTTTTGAACGGTC
>NW_007433917.1:0-449 GCF_000475195.1 Diaphorina citri
TCTTTCAGCTCTACCTTTTTGTCCTCTTCTTCCGCTTCCTTTCCCTCACTTTTATTAAGTATTATTGAAAAACTTTTCTTCTCATATATCTTCTCACAAGGCAGGGAACGAAAGTAATGACTTTGTCTTTCTACATTTTCACCAGGACCATCTTCTGTCTATCTGGATGTGTAGGTAGTAGCTAAAGGAGTGTTTTCATATTATGATTGTCATGAACTTTTGCGTTACTTTTCATTATTAAATTATTTTTTTAGCGTTTCAATTTTTTACCAAATTCAAAATTTCAAGGGATTGGTCCCTGATAGGTAGAAATTCTAGTGAAAAATTTCCAACCCATCTTTTGTAAAATAGGAAAATGAAGACAAAATAAGTAGTAAGTTGTCTCCCATCAAGGCTAGACACAATTTTACTACACTAATTCCTACCTTACTTCACATCTTTTCTATAGC
>NW_007433918.1:0-449 GCF_000475195.1 Diaphorina citri
AATAAATAATTATTAAATTGTTTATGCAAATTTACGCAAAAAATTGACACACGTCCATCCTGCAACACGATTACTCACAAACTCGAAAGTGTTGACTTAGGGGTAAGGCTTTTGCAGAAGGTCCCCGGTTCGAGAAAATCACAGACAAATTTCGATTGCAAACATTTCAACGGATTACTTTCTCGTGTTCGATGACAAGCTACCGGCCTGCTCACATACTACATGTAAAGCTGAGCGGTCTGACATCTGACAGACAAGACGATGACGGCTGGGGAAAGCGAGAAACACGCGATTGCCAAGATGGTGACCCATCCGGATAATAACCATGTGCAATGTAGCTTAACTTCCATGCATTCAACGTTCCATTGCCGCTGGCCTACACAAACAAAAGATATCGATTGGTAACTAATCGAAATCGAACCATTATTAATGGATTAGTTCAGACGAGC
>NW_007433919.1:0-449 GCF_000475195.1 Diaphorina citri
TATGTACTTACATATTGTACGAGGATTGTGACCAAGTATTATGAAGATGGATGAAAAGTATATTGTTTTGAAAGAAGTTTCCCCTTCGAACGCTTTTTGAATTGTCATTTTTTTTTACTTTTTCAGTCTCTTGTTAAGGGAAATCGCTAGGTTACTGACAGAACTGCAATTTCTGGCCTTTTATTTCCCTCGATCTTCGATCATCTCGTAGATTCCCTGACCTATACTTACCATCGTACTTTTATTAGGTTCCATCATCATATCCATCATTGGTAGGTACTTCAGGTAGTGTAGGTACAACAGGACGGTAATCATCATTATATTCCCCCTATTATATTTTCTAGGAACAATAAATGCGCTCAGATTTGCATATAATGGCATAGGATTTCATTATGGCAAACTTCACCTGTGCTGTGAACTTTGCTAGCTTTAAATCATGAGAAGATAAG
>NW_007433920.1:0-449 GCF_000475195.1 Diaphorina citri
CGAAATCGAAGAGAGAAGGAAGACAGGATAGAAGAAAGCCAGCCAATCCGAGAACGAACATTATACTATCAGGATAAAAACCGCCCCGGGCGGGAATCGAACCCGCGGCCTAGCGCTTACAGGGCAGAAGCACTACTAACTAGGCTGACCTTCATTCTGGTTCGATTCTCGAAAATAGGTATTTAGCGGAGAACGAGACAAAAAGCTAGTATAATACCTACCTACCTACCTACCTACATTATACAGGGTGCACCAGAAAAACACTGACAACGGCTCAAGGTAGGTAGATCTCAAAAGTTTTTGCTTTTTGACAAGATGTCATAAGCTTGGTGAAATACGACTGGGATATCTAGTAGCTGTAGGTACTCGTCCTTTGTCAGAACTTTGACTTAAAGTTTGAACTTTACTAAGTTCTGGGACTCTAGTTTATAGTTTTGTGTCATTCTTTG
>NW_007433921.1:0-449 GCF_000475195.1 Diaphorina citri
CCAGGCGAGAGGACGTGGGTTCAATCCTAGCCGAGGTATAGAATTTTATCCTCAAAATGATTTGAGAATTTTACCACAGTAATTGTAGTTAGCCTACTGCTGGAGTAAAGGGACTTTTCAGTCCTATGTGAGTAGTATAAAAAGGAACATCATTATTATTAGAGAAGAAGATTAATTTACCGCCACTTTTTTTTTTAGGAACCACATTGATACCCTTAACGTACATGATCAAAGGATCGCGTTTTGGTTTTTGGACTTCACCAATTTTAAAACCACGCCTATAGCCCTATACATATGGAGTTAGTTAATACTTACCATTTCCGGGCGCTATTTCCGAAATCAGGCTATTGGGATCCGAACCAACGATCTGATCTGAAATAATCAAAGAAAATATTCAAGTCCTCGTTGAATTAAAATATTAAACAGTAATGTTGCCAAAAGGAACCATA
>NW_007433922.1:0-449 GCF_000475195.1 Diaphorina citri
ATTCTGGACCAGCAACATGCAGTTGCAGATCAATCAAAATCACGAAGTCCCTGGGACCACAACTTTAATCCCACTGGCTCCCAACTTCTTTTGATCTTTCACCCTATACACCCCACGGGCGGAGCAGCGTGGGAGGGGATAAGCATGTTAATTCTGTCTGTGTATGGTAGCGTATACTTTCTTATAGAAGAGGGGGCTAGGAGGTATTCCAAAGGGTCACATTGGTAAGGGTTTGGGGGGAGGGGCTCCGAAAAATAGCGGTCCAGTAAGGCTGAGGAATAAATTTCATCAGGTTGGTAAGGGTTTGGGGGGAGGGGCTCCGAAAAATAGCGGTCCAGTAAGGCTGAGGAATAAATTTCATCAGAGTGTGCGAGTGTGTGTATGGTGCTCGTTGTTGAAATGAACTTTAAAGTTTTCCCTTGTTACTCTCTCCAGAAACTGAAGGAAAG
>NW_007433923.1:0-449 GCF_000475195.1 Diaphorina citri
AAGTCATCCAGTACAGATTGGTATTTATGAGAGTTATGGTTTTCATGTCTTTCATATTTCATCCTTTTCTCTTTGGTTCGTGCTCTCTTTGATAAGATCTTGGAGTGCCAATATCATGATATATCTCAAAACTATGAGTAATAAAACCAAAGTGAATACGAGTACCTACAACAAAACATTTATGGCGTACCTAACAGAAGAGCAAAGAGGCTTGATCCGATGTCAAAATTTTTCACATTAGGTACACAAAATAATGAAAGTATATGAAACATTGTTTTACTGGTATCAATGAATAAGTGCACTTGAGTTTGTTTTGTGTACCTACTTACTAACTGAGACCCATTAGATTGCCATGGTCATGGAATTGGATAACCTGTACAGTTCACGTCAATATTCATATCATTCCTAACTATCTATTTACAAGGCACCTACTACTATTACTAAAAGTA
>NW_007433924.1:0-449 GCF_000475195.1 Diaphorina citri
AAGGAGAAAAGAGAAAACTTGGGTAGAAAAAAAGACAAGCCTTCAGGGACACATAATTTCCTTAACAAATGACAATAGATGTAGAATAAATTGTAAAAGAAGAGAGAGGAGGGAGAGAAAGAGGTGGGAGTAGGAGGGAGCGATAGAGTGAAAAGGAAAAAGGAGAGGAGGAGGGAGAGAAAGAGAGGGTGGGAGAAAGAGGGGGAAATGTTTTTTTGGTGGAATGTAAGAGGAAGGATAGAGGGAAAAAGATAGGCATCAAGGAAATCAAGAGAGAAGAAATAGGAGGGGAGGAAGAAGAACTGAGAGCCAAGAGAAGGGAAGAAAAGAAGGAGAAAGGGGGACTTAGGGCTTAGGAAAGGGAGAAAGGAGGGGATAAAAGAAGAGATAAAAAGGAAAGGGAAGAAAAAGAGAGAAATAGAGACACTGATAGCCAAGAGAAGGTAGAA
>NW_007433925.1:0-449 GCF_000475195.1 Diaphorina citri
TCTTTAGATTCTGTGTTCCTAAGGAAAATATTTTGACTCGGGGTAAAAACTGTTTACAGAAGTTGACAGACATTGTCTTCAAATGGCTTCTAAATTTCTAAATAGACTTCGAGAACAATCAGTATACTAACTAAAAGTAACCATTGATGAATGAGATAAGCACTTCGTTTTCTTGTTCGTAATTTGAACTTGTCATCTATCATTTCATCTTGATGACATAAAACCATTCGTGTTCCAACTTTGAAACTTTATATCATCTTGATAAGATCGAATCACCTGTTAGTTGTTTTCGTATGAAGTTATCAAATGAATCATTCATTAATCTGTTTCGGTTTATGACTAACATTTTTATTGGTTTATTTTTGTCTTTTAGATTTTACTTTTTAGTCCTCTTTTACTAAGTGACCTAACAATATTGATAGTCCGATTGCCAAAGAAATTATCGTTTG
>NW_007433926.1:0-449 GCF_000475195.1 Diaphorina citri
AATTCCGACATTAACAACAACAGTACAGGGGCCATTTAAGTTTCCAAAAGGGAACCGGGTTTCCGAAAGTTTCCCGAAAGGAAATTAACCCTAAATTGTCTGGAAATTGGTTTAAAGTTCTACTGGATTGTTCGGTAACAAGGAGAGATAGGGACGGTATGACTTATTGATGAGCAAGGGAACACTATTAGGTTGAATCATAATGTTACTATGTCAAATCAGCTTTGAATCAAATGAGTAAAACACCGACCTAGTATGATTTTCAATATTTGCTGGAAATCAGCGTACTATTGACAAAATGTATGTGAAATATTTCGGTTACTATAATTTTCAATATTTGCTGAAAATCAGCGTATTATTAACGAAATGTGGACCATTTCGGTGAATTACAGAGGATTGTGACATTTATTTTATTTGATTATTGTTCTTTTTCGTTTATTTGGTTCTTT
>NW_007433927.1:0-449 GCF_000475195.1 Diaphorina citri
GTGCTGCACCAGCCTTGTAAGCGCTGGGTCGCGGGTTTGATTTCCACCCGGGGCATACTTTATCCTAAACAGGTAAGGTTCTTGGAACGACTTGCTTTCTCCTATCCTGTCCTCCTTCTCTGTTCGATTTCGGAACGAGAAAGACTTCGTTGTTACACTTCCCTCTATAAAAACCTTCTTTGAAAAAGTCCTTTAAATACCTATTGGATATGATCATTTGAGTGGTCCGGTGCCAGACTTGCCTAACTCTCAGTTTCTTCAAATTGAGATAATGAGACCTAAAGTTGGGCCAAATTTTAAAACCCTGAAATGAAGTAACAGGTATTCCAGCAACATAGTATTTCATGTCATCAGACATTTGGAAACATATGTAGTTGTCGATGCTGGGAACAGATCTTTTTTAGTACTTCCTCCTAATGGAGGTAGCTCGAAATTTTCAAATTTGTGGG
>NW_007433928.1:0-449 GCF_000475195.1 Diaphorina citri
ACTGAGTTTTCAACATTTCCAACAGGTTCCAGGGTTGGAATGAGATCAAGGAAAGTGGCAGCTTGCGTTGGGTTCTCCAAGAGGTTTATCGGGATTAGGGTGGTGGGTTTAGCCGGGCAATTAAAGTGATTGGCTCAAACTTTTTCATTTGAGCCTAAATTTGTTTGTCTCCATACTAATACATCAGCTCTAAGGGCTATGTGATAGAGAATGCTCTTTGGTCATTATTTTCTTCTATTTCATACCTACGGAGTCATCTTCTTTACCATTATCTGTTTCACTTTTGGTGACTAATGAGAACCGAGACGTTGATGATTCCTTGACTATTTTTACAGTTAGGTCATCCTGCTCCTGATCCCTGCTAATCTATTGTTTTGTCATTTTGATCAAATTCTTCGACATTCTTCGTGGAGGTATTTTGTTGTTTCATTCAAATCAAAGCTCACCCT
>NW_007433929.1:0-449 GCF_000475195.1 Diaphorina citri
CAGTACTGATGACTAAATATATCAAAGATATTAATGATACATCTTTCGATAAGGATGTATTAAAATCAAAATTACCTGTATTAGTGGATTTCTGGGCGGAATGGTGTGGCCCTTGCAAAACAGTTTCAATAATTCTTAATGAGATTAGCAAAAAATACATAAATAAAATAAAAATTGTTAAAATAAATGTTGATTTAAATAAAATTGTCCCAGAAAAATTTAATATTAGAGGAATTCCAACATTAATTTTATTTAAAAATGGAAAAAATATTGCACAAAAAGTAGGATCTTTAACAAAGAATGAATTAATTTCTTTTATTGATAACAATATCTAAATTCTTTTATTGATATAAAATTTAAAATTTATTCATTTTAATCTATTAGTATATCACTTATAACATATTTATAACACATTACTGATAATATATCATTTCATTTAATCTATATTT
>NW_007433930.1:0-449 GCF_000475195.1 Diaphorina citri
ATCAAAGTTAAAAAATATTATGTATTCTTCTTCTGCTTTCTTTGAGTAAGGCGTTTCAACACTGGAATAGCAGGTCTGCCTTCTTTTTACAAAAACCAATATATCATCCAGAATTTGAGATTAAGAAAGCTTTTTTTCTCTCTCTTAATTTTTTACGGTTTTGGTTCTTTCTTCCATTTACTTTCTCTTTTCTTTTCCTTATAATAGAAGAAAAATTGCGTAAATTTGTGGCTATTGATTTTTCAAGTTAAAATCCTAGGGAAAGGGTAATTTTCGTATACACGCATGTTTGGAAGAAAAAAGGTCCAATAAATAATCAATTAATTTTCCAAAACTTGTAAGTCCGAACGGAATGGAATGGACCTTCCCTTCTAAAAGGTCAAAGCATAACGAAAAGCATCAACTCACATAAGTCTACCAGGAGCTGCCTTCCCCCCCTAACGCTTTTG
>NW_007433931.1:0-449 GCF_000475195.1 Diaphorina citri
TTTTTTCTCTCTTCTATTATTACAGTAAATTGGACGGTAACATGTTCTATTTCCGCTCTCTCTCTCCCTCCCTTCCTTTCTCTCTCCCCCTCCCTTCCTTTCTCTCTCTCTCTCCCTTCTTCCTCCCTTGTTCTCTCTCTCTCTTTGTTTGGAGGTATTGGTGATGTGAGTTGGATTGACCTGTTGCCGGGATTAAATTATACAGAAAACTAACCCCGGAAAAAATCAGTTTTTTTTTTTTTAACGATTTTATTTTATTACCTTTGATCTCTACGTTTCATTTCACCCTTGCCTAAGTTAAAACATCGAGTGAAAAAATACAGACAAATGACGAAATTGGGAGCCAGACATAAAGAGGAGAGAGAGAGAGAGGGAAGGGAAGGCAGAGGAAGAGAGATAGAGAAAATATTATGCAGCGAGAGAAGGAAGGGAGAGAGAGAGGCGAGAAA
>NW_007433932.1:0-449 GCF_000475195.1 Diaphorina citri
TTGTTGGAGGCAGAAACAAATGAGGAGAAGCCACAGGATAACTTGTGGCTGGGAATCATTCTTGCTTTGACATGTATTGTCACTGGTATGTTTTCTTTCTACCAGGAAAGGAAAAGTTCCCACATTACAGAGTCCTTTGCGAAAATGATACCGACAAGAGCCACAGTAATACGAAATGGCTCTGTCAAAGAGATTGATTCCGCAGGATTGGTAAGAGGTGATATTGTTCTTTTGAAAATAGGTGACAAGGTTCCTGCTGATATAAGACTAATTGAAATTCAAGATCTCAAAGCTGAGAACTCGAGTCTTACTGGAGAAGTAGAGCCTGTTACATGTACCCTTGGTGCTACTAACAGTTTTGCCGTTGAATCTAGAAATCTAGTGTTCTTCTCAACTAATCTTGTATCTGGTTCTGGAAAAGGTGTTGTTATACTGACAGGCTCAAATAC
>NW_007433933.1:0-449 GCF_000475195.1 Diaphorina citri
CAAACCGCGGATACCGCGAACAAACCGCGGATACCGCGAACAAACCGCGGATACAGCGAACAAACCGCGGATACAGCGAACAAACCGCGGATACCGCGAGCAAACCGCGGATACCGCGAACAAACCGCGGATACCGCGAACAAACCGCGGATACCGCGAACAAACCGCAGATACCGCGAACAAACCGCGGATACAGCGAACAAACCGCGAATACCGAGAACAAACCGCGGATACCGCGAACAAATCGTGGATACAGCGAACAATCCGCGAATACCGCGAATACGGCGAAGAACCGCAGATACCGCGAATAGGTGACTTATCACAGAAGAATCGATGAGGACCTTCTATTTATGAAAATGAAGGGGAAATGAGTAAATTAAGTCCAAACGCCAACCGCGAATACCACGAGCAAACCGCGAATAGGTGACTTATCACAGAAGAATCGATGA
>NW_007433934.1:0-449 GCF_000475195.1 Diaphorina citri
GACAGAGGAACAAATATGTACGAGCATGTAACAATTTCCAACTCAAAGCATACAGTTTCATGTAAAGAAGAGTTGAGACTGGGTTGCTTGAATGAACAATGCAACTTCAAAATGCTTTCCAAGAGGTCAAAGCAGAGCTTTTCACAAGTGAGTTCATATTGAGGAATGGGAGTACAGATTGCACGTTCATTACAACGTCTAGCGCTGCTCTGGGGGAAATTTCATGCATTTGTGAACAAGTGGGGATGTCTGGCAGCGGAAACGTGATGCTGGGACTTTCTGTTGAAAACTTTTTGGCATTGAAAACTGTCATTAAAAGCGTCAGACGACACAACGTACATATTGTACTTGAGCTGGTAAGGGAACATTATTTAAGAGAAGACAGAAAGGAAACGTTATTTGAGCGAAAAAAGAGCTCCTTTTTCAGAAGGAAACCAGCAACTTTCGTA
>NW_007433935.1:0-449 GCF_000475195.1 Diaphorina citri
ACAAATGAGCTCATATCTTGAAATTTGTCGCGACGACCTATGAACTCAAAGCGAGAAAGTTTTAGATAACACTTCAGTTGATAATTTAAAACCGGTTTTAGCGTCACCTATGTTAAGCTACTCCGAGCAAGGCCAATTAATGGATGGGTGACGTAAACATTATATTGGTAGTTACATATTAGGAAACATTAAAAGGAATAAAGGGAGAACGGGCTCTAGTCTTGATTTTAAATCATTACATAAAAGTAAAATCAAAATTAACACAAGAATAATAATAAACTGAATATTAAACAAACTAGGTAGGTACTTAGGTACTGATTTTTTACCACGATCGAATAAACTACGGGCTAAAAATTCTCGGAGGGACGGACCCAGCTTGTTGTTCTTCTCCTATTCCTCCTCGTCTCTCTCTTCCTATCCATCTCTCTCTTTTATCTTTTCATTCTTTT
>NW_007433936.1:0-449 GCF_000475195.1 Diaphorina citri
CCAGATCGACGAACAATCCAGAACCAATAGTTGTCCAATTTTTGACAAGACAAATGAAAGAAGGTGTTATACAAAAAGCAAAAAGTGCAAGATTGTCAACAAATGATATTAATGTACACGTACCTATAGGTTTGGATAGACCAATATATGTAAATGATCATTTAACTAGACAGAGGAAAGAAATCATGTTCCAAGCTAGACAAATGAAGACTGAAAGGAATTATAAATTCCTCTGGACCAGAAATGGTAAGATATTTATAAGAAAAGATGAAAGGAGTGTGGTGATTAATTTGAATACTAAAGAAGATCTAAAGAAAATTGTTTAAGAACAATTTTCATTCAAATATGTTCATTTGTTTCTCATCAATAATATTTTTTTAAATAAGTTGAAGTATTTTAAACATATTTTATGAATTTTGAAGATATTGAAGATTTGAATATTAATTTTG
>NW_007433937.1:0-449 GCF_000475195.1 Diaphorina citri
TCTGTTTTAAACTTTTGAACTTGGAAATTGAAAAGAAATGAATTTGAACTCTCGAAGAACCTGTGGAATTAGGAGCGAATTTTTTTTTATGGTTTTATACATTATTTGATAGTTAATTTACAGATAACAATTCTTGTTCATTCTTGTTGTATAATATCGAATGCAAAAGACTCTGGGCATTCATACAACCATAGATTCGAGACCCTGAGGTGTGGTAGGTAGGTACTGAATAATAATTAAATTATATATTTAAAGAACTAACTAAAACAGTAAAAACACACACATAGGTATGTACTTATACGTAGACATATATATTATGTATGTTTGTGTTGGTACTTCAGACGAGGAAAATTAAAACTATATGAAATAACTATAAACTCTACAGTCATACGAAAGTGTAAGTAATAAAGTAACATACACGACTTTAATTCCACAGAAATATAAAACTC
>NW_007433938.1:0-449 GCF_000475195.1 Diaphorina citri
TTACACATCCGGATTTCTGTATATGTTTCACGCTACAGGGTGAAGCGGTGAAGACTTGGAGCCCCATTCTGGATGCAATAGTCCTACATACTGGACTCCGCACACATGGGAATTTCGTCAGAAAAGACCCCCATTTCAATGCAATGTACTGGGCCCCCTTCTCCTTATCTAAAAAGTGTCATTTGACTTGTAAAATATCACATTTATCAGTGGTCCCAACAGAAAAGAACATCGATTTTTCGTCAAAATTCTCGAAATTTGCAAGTTTGCATAGAAATCGCTCTGATAAAATTTCATGTCGCTTCTGGGACTCGAACCTCGGTCCTTTAGATCTTCTTCAGTTGGAACACTGCTAAGTTTCATCAACCGAGGACCCTGTATATGTTTTGATTCTGCAGGTACCCAGGTATATCTGTGATGGTGTTGTTGCAAAGAGATATCATCGTTCA
>NW_007433939.1:0-449 GCF_000475195.1 Diaphorina citri
TTAGTTTTTATTTTATTTTTATTTATTTATTTATTTTTTAATAGTTCAGTTCTCACAGAATAAATTAGTTCAAGGCCAAGATCCGTCAAAAAAGAGGGGTCCATGTGGATAAAGATTTTGCTTCCGCAATGCTGATTGGAGGCCATTTTCGGGGGTACCTACTTTTGGACTTCAAATTTTAAGAAGGTACCACTACCTACTTGCACAAGTAGTTCAAAAGAAAAATGAAACAATATAGGAATGCTTTTAGCGTCGAAAACTCTCTCTCTTCTCTCCTCTCATTCTCGCCTCTCTCTCTTTCTCTCTCTCTCCTCTCTTTCTCGCCTCTCTCTCTCTTCCCTCACTCTCTCTCCTCTCCCTCTCGCTCTCTCTATCTCTCTCCTCTCCCTCTCGCTCTCTCTCTCCTCTCTCTATCTCTCTCTCTCTCTCTCTCTCTCTCTCTCGCTTCT
>NW_007433940.1:0-449 GCF_000475195.1 Diaphorina citri
AGGTAGATATTTATTTAATTGTTTTTATGTAGGTAGGTATTTTAGTTTAGGATTTTCATTTTGTTGTATTTTTTTATGTTATTTAAATTTTGTTTCATTCCCTTTTTGCAGAGCGGTCTAAATAGACCAAACAAGGGCATCTCGCTTGATTTTTTAACCCAAGTTTGATTTCTTATTTTCTTTACATTTTTGTACTTGTCTTCTCGAAGGTCAAGGAATATATTTTGTTTGATTCTTCGTGGAAACCTAGGCTGGATTGTTTTCATCTTGTCACTTTCCCTTCTTTGTCCATTTGAAATCATATTTATGAGGCAATCCTCAATTGAGCTTTTGTATGGTCCACTTGTACGGGTAAAAGCCCATATAGTTTATATGAATTCGGATACTAGGTGCGGGGAACATTGAATATTCATCCTATCATTCCCATCTGAATAATCATTTTATGTAGA
>NW_007433941.1:0-449 GCF_000475195.1 Diaphorina citri
TTTTTTTTTTGATAAGGCGTTTTAACACTATACATTCCTTCTTATGGGATAAGGAGAGTACAAATGCATACTATGTCTGGTGCTCACAGGTGGTCACCATCCAGATACCAACCACGCACGACGTTGCTTCAATGATGGATTTAGCTTAGCATGTCCAATAACAGAGTTACTAAATATCACATCCATATAAAATACATAATGCAATTATAGTTACAGGATGACCCAACAATGGGAAAACAACAATGGGAACTTTTTTAAAGAGGTTTGGCAGAGGGAACTATAACTCCTATGGTCTTATCGTCCCGAAATCGAAGAGAGAAGGAAGACAGGATAGGAGAAATCCAGCCGTTCCGAGGACGAATCTTATCCGATCAGGATAAAATCCGCCCCGGGCGGGAATCGAACCCGCGACCTAGCGCTAACAAGGAGAACTCGGGATTAATTGGGAC
>NW_007433942.1:0-449 GCF_000475195.1 Diaphorina citri
TCTTCAACAGGTACAATTCTTCTTGATACAGCATGTCTGTCGGTACAAGCTAACCGTGCTACTGTCAAAGACCATGACTTGATTGCTAGCTTGAAACGTTTACACCCTGATTTACAACCAGAAAGTGTCCTATTTCAGTCACTACTGGATGCCAGAAGCAATATATCCAATTTGACCAGTGCTCAACTTATGATTAAAGACTTGAAGATTACCAAGCAAGGCGTGCCCATTGTAGGTCTACCCATTCTTGTACAGGTAAGCTATTGGACTTTGATCACTTTTTTTTAGAATCCTTCAACACTACTAAGGCTGTACGCCACATTGTTTGTTTTATAGCTCAATGTAGTGACCTTTTTTAAGAGTTTTGATAGAGGGAACTCTAGCTGCTAAGGTCTTATCATCCCGAAATTGAAGAGATATATGAGTACAGTATAGGAGAAAGCCAGCCG
>NW_007433943.1:0-449 GCF_000475195.1 Diaphorina citri
ACTTATTGATAATGATTGGTTTTGGGAAGTCTAGTTCAGTTTAGTCTTCAACAACTTTTCGTACTGGTGAGTTCTCTCCACAAATTAAATCTTCAATACTATCTTTAGTATCTATACTACCCACGTATCTACATACTCTTTACTTTCTTATTGGTCAATTTTTCATCGACAATCGACAAGTTCAATTTCAATAGCAGAGCGACATTCCCACGCGAAGAGACCGAGAGTTACAGGAATCAAATAAATAATTTAATTACATCACATGTTGATAAAACATGGTACCTACAGCGTGTAAAAAGAAGATTTTAATCCGGCACACAGGAAGCTGTAAACAAACTTGTATACAGGGTGTGTACCTGTACCTACAGCTCGTATTGGCAGTTTGCTGTTGTCTTTTGAAGTTTTTGAACATAATGTGTAAATGAATCGGTAAGTTTGTTACTTTCTAT
>NW_007433944.1:0-449 GCF_000475195.1 Diaphorina citri
CAACAAGGTTCATTTCAGGAAAATGTGAAAGGCACGCCTCTGATTCCGACTTTAATTGCAATTTTAATAAAGAAATAAACAAACACACGTAAACTCATAGGTTTGAGCAATAATAGATTGAACTTGATAACAGTACGGTGTCCAAATAGAGGCCCGCATTTGACAGTTTCAGAGTGGCATAGCTACTTGAATCAATCTGGCATAACTACTTGATTCTGAGTGATCTGGCATAGCTACTTGATTTTGAGTGATCTGGCGTATCTACTTGAATCAATCTGGCATAGGTAGCTTCGGTAACTACTTGACACTAAACGGAATACCGGTAAATTTTATTCCCTGAATTACCTATTATGTTCGTACAATTTCGAGAAAACTACATAGGTATCTAAACTTGAACATTTTACAAACAAAACAAGAGCATTAAATTTCCACATTGACGCCGTACACAA
>NW_007433945.1:0-449 GCF_000475195.1 Diaphorina citri
TTGTCGATGGTGGGATTCGAACCCGGGACCTTCTGCATGGCAAGCAAGCGCGTTACCACTGGACCAATCCTTACTTTACCGGTAAACGTCTTAGAGTTGACACTCCTATTCCCCTCAAATCACTCAAGCTCAACAACGTCAAACAGAGCTGATATCTGGATTGTTCAGTGTTAAAATTTACGTGCTCTTGGCCAGGGGGAGTTTACTCATCCTTCTTATGATGTTAGGGTAGTTAATCCTGGTAGGACGTAGCCTAGGTACACTTGGAAAAAAGACGAAAAGTGGATAGAGATTGATCTGATAATTATCCCTCCCGACTCCCAAAGCAGATAAATCAACTCTTCTTCCAGTTTATTTTTTTGTAATTTGTAATAATGGCTTTTTATTTTTAACATTGTAGTTTTATAATAGTTGTACAAGTAGGTCAAATAATATCTAATAATAATTAT
>NW_007433946.1:0-449 GCF_000475195.1 Diaphorina citri
ACACAATCCTCGTTATGCCACACCGATGACAAGCAGGAATCTCAATTTAATTTGATTGACATTCGCTCCTAATCAAGACTCAGATAACGTGGGACTCTACAGAGAGCAGTCACACATTCGGTGATAACGGGGAATTAGTGACCCTGGTCAATAAACATAAGTGGAAATTAGTGACCCCAGTCAATAAACACCAAGGATTAGAAGTTTGTCAATTTAGGGAACACAGGGACTCTAAAGGGAGCAATCACACCATTAAAAAAAGCTCGAGACTTACGTAAACCTTTTTGGCGTTACATGGATGAATTCAGAGCTTTTATACAAGATCATTCGTTGATTTACATACCTGAAACAGAAGAAAATTCAAAACAATTAAAATTTCGTTCAGATGGCAACTATCACACCTTACACAGGTCACACCCTGGGTTAGGACCGTGGTAGCAAAATTTATG
>NW_007433947.1:0-449 GCF_000475195.1 Diaphorina citri
TAATTATTCAATTAATGCTCTGCTCTTATTATTATGTCTTCTTATCCATTTTTCCTTCCACTTCTTTTTCCGCAGCGATGTCTGCTTCTGTACTTCTGCTTCTTCCATAATGTCGTTCCCTTTCCGGCAAAGTTCTAGTGTTTCGATGTGAAGTTGTAAAAGTCCCGTCTGTTGATGAGTTTAAACCAAATGATAATAATAAACCAAATGTCCAAATTTAATATTGTGAACATTATTGTAGGTTATGGGTTCATAGAGGACTTCTTTGTTATAGAATTCTTGGCTGATTTGAACAAGATCTTCCATTGGGTATTTAGAGTGTATAGGTATACTGTACTGTATCTAGTTAGATTTCACACTCCGACAATAAATATTGATAGTCAAGTTTCCATTATTTTGGAATATCTTGAGTGACACGACGTAATTGCCAACATTTGTTTATGATGCTC
>NW_007433948.1:0-449 GCF_000475195.1 Diaphorina citri
CAGTACTGCGCTGGGTATAGTACCGTCATAGGTACCAACATTATTTCTGTTAGCCATATCTATAGATTTACTATGTTCTTCCACTTCAACCATTGATCTGAGGTTTTTTGTGCCTTTTCTGTTTCAATACTGTTTTTTAGGTGGTAAAATCTTTAAGGTTTTTTAGGTGGTAAAATCTTTAAGGTTTTAAAATCCAAGTGAACAGTGTGGGACTGTGGTGCGTCCATGTACCATACGTCCATACCCATTAAAACCACCTCTCTCCTGGAACCATCTCTATCTGCTACTGTCCACAGGGACATTACAGACTCAATACGAAAAGCAAACCCAGGTTATTGTACCCATTACGGGTATCTATCTACTTAACTTTGTACTATCTACTTAACTTTGTACGAATGATGATAAAACTCCGTAAAGTCCTTACCAGTAAGTCTGAATAGGGTCTCATC
>NW_007433949.1:0-449 GCF_000475195.1 Diaphorina citri
TCAATTTCTAACGTCAGCTCAGCCTTCAAGCCTTTTGTTTTGTGAGATTAAAAAAATTCCAAACACAGGAGGAAGAAGAAACAGGAAGGAACGGAGAAAAAAGGTTGAGAAGGGAAAGAATAGAATGGAAGGCGGAGAGAGGAAGGTGGGAAAATGAGAGAAAAGGGAAGAGAAAGGAAGAGATACATAATGGGGAAGGAAGAACAGAAGAAGGCAGATGGGATGGCAGAAAGTGTTGAAATTAAAAGAAGAAGAAGAAGAAGAAGAAGAAGAAGAAGAAGAAGAAAAAAAGAACAGAGAAGAAAGAAAACGAAAAATTGTCTTCAACACCTTTCAGACCTGAAGGAGAACTGAACTGAACTGAAATGAACATGAAACATGAAGAGGGGATGAAAATGTATACGAGTATTAAGGTGGATTTCCACCAACGCGACCTCTGTCGTGCGACA
>NW_007433950.1:0-449 GCF_000475195.1 Diaphorina citri
TCGAGCGAGTATGTGATGTTTACATTGTAATGCATCATAAATATTATGATATGTAACCTACATCATCTTTACAGCATAATATTTACCCAGGCAAATATCGATCGCCGTATGCTTATACATTAAAAGTGCATATACCCCGACGGCAATTGAATTTTGCAAGGAGACGTCGGGGCTTCACAGGGGGGCCAGGGGGCCAGTTCATGGAATTTTCTCGCGTAGCATCCTCAATCGTGATGGTTAGAGGGGCGTATTATGACTCGTCTCAAAAAAGGGTTTCAATAAGTCTCGAAATCAGGTCAAAAACCGCTCAGTTCGTCTCAAGAAATATTATTGAAGAAAAAAAATAAACAATGCCATTCGTCTCTGATTTAAGATTTTTTAAGCAGTCTCACCTGTGGTTTGGACATGCAAATGACTTCACGTTCAAGTGTAACTTGCATGCAAGTTCA
>NW_007433951.1:0-449 GCF_000475195.1 Diaphorina citri
ACCACTACACCACCGAGGCAGGTTCCTTATCCTTAGGCGTATTTTCCTCTCGGGAAACTGACCACTGGAAAATTGACCACTGATTCATTAGAAACAGAATGAAGCAGTGGTCAATTTTGCTAGTGGTCATTTCCACAAAAGGAAAATACACCTGCTGCCCTATAACACCAAAGTATGGAAAAGTATTTACAATTCCATATTTCGATCTAATTCGTCCAAATTCAAAATTCTGCTTTTCCATTGAGTTCGCGGATTTTGCGATTATGTTCGCGGATTTGGCAATTTTGTTCGCGGATTTCGCGATTATGTTCGCGGATTTCGCCTATTACACTTGTAAGATACTTTTCCATACTTTGGTGATATGAGGCACAGCAGTTTGATCAAGGGCAGGGTTAAATCCTTCTCTCTTAAGCTACGTTTCTACTTGGGCGACATTTGCCGCGCTGCAC
>NW_007433952.1:0-449 GCF_000475195.1 Diaphorina citri
AAAATAAATTTACTTTTTACTCTTCTTTTTTTTATCAAGGACTTTGATGGTGGTGCACCTAGCCCCCCGCCCCCTCCCCCCAGGTTCCTCTTATTGGTACTTTTTCCCGCATAACTCTCTTTCCTCTTTCTCTCCCCCCCTTTTCTCCCCTTCTTTGTCCCGTATAATTAAGTCCCAAGGAATTGTAGAAAAATAAACTTTTTTTTGCACAGCATTTTCTCTTCTCTAACCCCTCTCTCATTTATCTAAGCTTCCTTTTTAAACCCCCTCTATCCTGTCAATGCTTTCTCCCTTTCTCCTCCTCCTCCTCCTCCTCCTCCCTCTTTTTCTTTCCCTCTTCTATATTCTCTTCCTCCTTTCTCAATCCTCGATTTCATGTTGATTTACCTCAAGGAATTTTCCTGAGAGCATTTGAGAGCAAAAATATTTTTATAGGCACGTTTTTTTTT
>NW_007433953.1:0-449 GCF_000475195.1 Diaphorina citri
AAATACAAATACCTAGGTAATATGAAGGTGTGTCCACACATAGTCGACGTCTGTCGTCTGTCAATTGACTGACTTATGTTGCACTCGACGGAGGAAAAACTCAACACAACTGGTGTAAAGACCGTTTCAAAAATGGTCTCGATGTTCCATCGTACTCAACCTTTGCTATTTCTTTAGCAAGGGAGATTGGAAATTTTAAGCTGGTATACTCCCTGTTTAATGTCCCTCAGCCAAACGGTATTCTATTCTGTGCTAATCTATTTAATTAAGAATCAAGGCCGTGTGGACACCTTTAGATACTACTCACATTAATACAATAAGCCAGGGCTCGTCGCAAGTTCACCCGCAACACCTCCGAGACCAGGGGTGGCAATGACTCATACACTATCCGATACGAGTCACTAGTGTCCGGCCACTGCTCCAACCCTGCATAGCTCACATTGAATCCG
>NW_007433954.1:0-449 GCF_000475195.1 Diaphorina citri
GCCTCCCCCCCCCCCCCTCATACTCTGCTTTCCAAGTAAGATATAAAAGTCTAGCCTGTAGAGGAGATGGAGGAGGAAGAAGAGAAGTGGAAGGAGGAGGAGGAGGAGTTGAAATAAACAAGGAATTAGGAGGAGGAGGAGGAAGAGGAGAAAAACGAGGAGGAGGTCAAGTATAGGTGGAAGAGGAGTAGAAAGAAACAAGGAATGAGAAGAAGGAGGAGGGGGAGGAAGAGAAGTAGAAGGAGACGAGGAAGAGGGAGTAGGAGAAGAAAGAGAAGGTCGAGGAAGAGGAAGAGGAAGGGAGAAGGGAGAGGAAAAGGAAAAGGGGTGGAGATGAAGAAAGAACAGCATAAGGAGACGGTTAGTAATGAGAGGAAGAGAAGAAGAAGAAGAAGAAGAAGAAGAAGAAGAAGAAGAAGAAGAAGAAGAAGAAGAAGAAGAAGAAGAAG
>NW_007433955.1:0-449 GCF_000475195.1 Diaphorina citri
TTAAACTTCCTAAATTTAGGTAAAGCAAACGATGCATGCACTCAGTCACACTTCTAGACTTACATTAAACGCCAAAAGGACCTCTAGCATATCCTGAGGAAAACTATGATAAAAGACTTCAAAGAGTTGGTAGTCAATAGCATGTAGGTACCTACTTTGAGGATGAAGGTCCCTCCATAATAAATTGAGATGAAAAAATGGAGCACAAGGATATACAATTAGAGAAAATGCGGATGAAGAGGAGGGAAAGAAGGAGATGGAGGAAAAGAAGACGAAGAAAAAGAAATAAAATTTCCAGAATACTATAATTGACCCCATTCACCGTTTATTACAGCAATAAAGATCGTATGAAGGAAAATTAACCACAATACAAAAAATCTGGTGTGAACATCACACGACTTTCCTTATCCTATTGAATGATGCTTATTTGAGTGTTCTTTTACAATATC
>NW_007433956.1:0-449 GCF_000475195.1 Diaphorina citri
CTTACAAGGTATAGACGCGCTACCATCCAACCAAACTGGTCCGGCTACAAACAACAAGAAATGTTAACCAGACAAATCAGACAAAATCTTCCGAATTCCCTTAAAGCACCAGACCAAAAATAAATCTTAATCTACCTACCTAACTTGGGCTTGAAAAAAAAAAAAAAAATTGACAACTAATTAGACTTGAAACTTGTACAACCTGTCTCTATGGATCAGTCAATCGGATCTAAGTTCGGTTAATATGGTGAAATGTGCACATTCAACCGGTTACAAATAAAACGTGAAAAGGTTGTACCAGTTTTGCCAAATTTACAAAGAGGAAAAAAAATAATTGGACGAACAAAGTGAGGTCTAACTTTTTTTTTTTTAGAGGTTTGACAGAGGGAACTATAACTGCTATGGTCTTATCGTCCCGAAATCGAAGAGAGAAGGAAGACAGGATAGGA
>NW_007433957.1:0-449 GCF_000475195.1 Diaphorina citri
CCCTGTAAATAAATGAAGGAAAAAAAGAACTCGTGAGTATTGCACAAAAAAACTCGTGATAAATTGGATTCGTTATACCTACGTTTTAGAAATTCAAAACAGAAAAAGGTAATACCTAGGTAGCTTCCTTCACAAAATTGATCAGAAAAAAAGGCTAATTAGATGGGTAGGTTAGATATTTTTTCTGTACCTATCTCTGAGATATTAGCTATATTTAGGTACACACCTAATACCTAGATACCCATTGGTATGTAAGTATCTAGTAACTAAGTTAGTATTAAAATCGATCTATTTCAATTCTAATCAATAAAACTTGAATATTGACGGGCTTTCTTTATGATATTATGATTCAACTCTATTTAGGTTAGGTAAATAGGACTATTAGGTAAATAAATTATGCATTTTATTGATTTATGCCCAAAAAAAAAAAAAAAAAAAAATGGGAAATG
>NW_007433958.1:0-449 GCF_000475195.1 Diaphorina citri
GTCGTAGCATACCCATCCATTGCCCACATGGTCACCGATCTGGATACGTTTAAATTCCCAGCTTAATGCAGACAACATGTCCACCAGGATAGTAGATTTATGCAGGGATAGAAAGAAAAAGTCAGTTTCAATAACAATAACTCCTTTATAACTTACAACATTGTTAAGGCAATCGCAAAATAACTCTTCTACGACATTGTTATTGTTAAGGCTTATCTTTATCTCTTAATCTTGAAATCAACAAAATCTTGAAACAAATCTCTTTTTCACAGACTTAAAGTTTGTCATTATTTTTTTGGCAGAAGCTCCCTGCGTCATCTTGCTCATAGGCAATGCTGCAGATCCATATCTTTCTTGAGTTTTTGGACAAATGCCCACAACTTCATGTTATTTATGGCTATGCCATCTTTTTCAATTTTTCTTCCTTCATCATTTTTTTCAACTAGGAA
>NW_007433959.1:0-449 GCF_000475195.1 Diaphorina citri
GAGAAAGCCGTTCGTTCCGAGAACGAACCTTATCTGTTTTAAAGTTCGCCCCAGGCGAAAACGGAAGCCGGGACCTAAGCGCTAAGTCATGTACGCTACCCTCCAAACTAATTAGGCTGGCTCCACTAGTTATTTTTTTGACCCAATCTAACCCCAATTACGGAGAAAATGCTCAATTTGGCCTTTATTTTGAACATCTCCAGAGTTATTTTTTAGCTAAAAAACAACTAACTGATTATTCCCAGAAGTAATCTTATCTGAGCAAAAATGCGAGTTTGGAGGAGTCTTACAACACGATTAGTCGGGGAAACCCCAAGTTCTAAGCAGGACGAAAAAAAAAGCTCTTTGCTCGTCAGTCTGATTACGAATTCGAACCACAATGGTACCTCGAATAAAGTTCCACAGGTATACGCATGACGAAAATGCTTCATAGATTCGATTATCAAGGT
>NW_007433960.1:0-449 GCF_000475195.1 Diaphorina citri
CTTTCTAGAAAGATATAGCCATAATGCCAAAGATATTAATATTGAAGACAATTTGATCCTGAGTTCGAATCCCGATGATAATTTCAAGAGTTCTCGACTTATACCAGCGGGTAAGTAAAGTACCTAGGGGAAATTTGATCGAATAGCTGGTACTAGCTAGCTAGCTACCAGTAAACATAGTAGAGAAATGTAACATTTTGTGTAGAAAACAGAACTTTGTATTTAGGTACTAGGTAGATCTCAAAGGTATCTGGAAATTTTGGGCCAAATCCTTCTCCAAATATGGTAAAGGTGGTCATAGGTAGAAATTTGATGCCAAAAAGATAAATTAAAATATGTATAGTATACAGTAATACCTACTTCCAAATTAATCATAGGATTAGAGGTCCATCCATTTCTCTGACAGATCTTCTCTTCCTTTTTCAGGGGAAGATCCAATGGATTTCAGG
>NW_007433961.1:0-449 GCF_000475195.1 Diaphorina citri
ACTGATAAAAAATGGGACAAAAGAGGGACGGAGGGGCTCGCTCCCTTTATTTGAAAATTGGGTGTCTCGTATTCATAACTCGTGTGGTATATGTCCATAATTTAAACATACATAGGGTAAGTGTACCATTTATTCGCCCACCTAAAAAACGTACCATTTATTGGCCCACCTGCCCACATTTATTTTTATAATTTTTGTTTTTATGACTACAATTTTTGAACAGCACTGGTTTGATAGCGGTCTTTAAGCCCTTTCTTTTGATGAAATTCGATCTTGAAAAAGTTCGTCCAGTTCAGACTTATGCGGCGTATGGTACAGGTGGGCCAATAAATGGTACGTTTTTTAGGTGGGCGAATAAATGGTACACTTACCCTAGGTAAGTATACCTACACAGTAGACTTATACGAGATAGACCTTTACAATGAATAGCAGTTAGATATAGCCACCAG
>NW_007433962.1:0-449 GCF_000475195.1 Diaphorina citri
CCGGGCGGGAATCGAACCCGCGGCCTAGCGCTTACAAGGCAGACGCACTACCAACTAAGCTAACTAGGCTGGCGTAGGTGGTTTGGTTTTCATAAAATTTCATACACATTATTGGAACACAAGAGAAAATTACTGGTCAGCTTCTTTGCTCTATTGGGCTCCACTATGAGCTTTATTTCTCAGGGTACATAATATGGACTTTGGTTCTTCGCCCTTTGATTTTTACTTTTTTTGTTTCTTTTGCCTCAGTTTCTTCTTGCCAGTGACCGTATTTCCCCTGTCCTTTTCCTCCTTTCCCCTCTGGAGGCGGCCCTGACTAGGGTTGTGACGTCACATATCAGAGTTTAACATCTTTCCTTCAAGTAGATAGCAAGGTATTTAAGACATTTTCCTTGAGATGTTGATAGTAGAGTATTACTTGTGTTTTCCTTTTCATATTAAAATTCTTT
>NW_007433963.1:0-449 GCF_000475195.1 Diaphorina citri
ATACCTAATCATAATCGAGGTAGATCGACATCAATTATGGAGGTAACTGGACATCAATTATGGAAATCATGTATGTAATAACACAACAGTTCTTTTTCAAAGAGGTTTGATAGAGGGAACTGTAACTGCTCCGCTAGGGTCGTATCATCCCAAAATCGAAGAGAGAAGGAAGACAGAATAGGAAAAAGCCAGCCGTTCCGAGAACGAACATTATCCGTTCAGGTCCTTCACTTAAAAAAGGTTAAGAACCTATCTTTAGTTAAAATTGTGAGAAAAATATTTCGCTCGAAAATTATCTAGTCGCCCGAGGCTATTCGAAACATTATCTTTATTATAATAATTATTATTTTTAGGTAATACTTCAGAATTATTATGTATTATCTGAGAGGAATGACTCATACAAAGTATTCTATGTACTAAGTATTCTTACCTATGTATTTCTTGACCAA
>NW_007433964.1:0-449 GCF_000475195.1 Diaphorina citri
TTTTTTTTTTATATAGGGATAATTACTACCATGTAGGTATCTGGAGTTAGATATTTTACAATATTTATCACCTTTTATATAAAATTGACGTTTTAGTAACCCCTGTAAGGTAGATAATTAGGTTACTTGATCAAACATCCATTCTAGCCTTTCCTCTTTCTCTTCAAAATGTGATGTAAGGTATCTACCTACATAGGTACCTAAGGTAAGTATAATTAATTTATCGACATGGATGTGTTGCTTATGTACTCCTATTCTTACTACGTGTGTATAAAATTATAAATACGCATGCGTTTAATAATAAAATAGGTGAGTCCATACCAAGTATGCACATTATGCAAGCATCGCAGCAGTGCAACAATGTCGAAGCATCTCATATTTCACACAAGGTTTACAATGGTCACTCTCTGAGCCAAGTCCAGTTCACACCGTCCGAATTTGGTGTCAAC
>NW_007433965.1:0-449 GCF_000475195.1 Diaphorina citri
CAGAGATTCATATTTGTCCGAATTATCGAACTTTATTAAACAAGATTTAATATTTTTCCTCACAGCGATCATCACACCCCCTCCACGCGTTTGATTACAATTGTTATAATCCCTATCGCATCTGTACACACTATAATCATGTAGACCAAGCTCGGAATCCAAAATGGGTCCGAATTATCGAACTTTATTAAACAAGATTTAATATTTTTCCTCACAGCGATCATCACACCACCTCCACGCGTTTGATTACAATTGTTATAATCCCTATCGCATCTGTACACACTATAATCATGTAGACCAAGTTCGGAATCCAAAATAGTCTCAGGTAACCAAGTTTCTGAGATTGCGATGACGTCATTGTCACTAGTCAGAGCACCTATCATAAAGTTTTTGATCTTACCGCGAATACTTCGCGCGTTCTGATAGTATAATTTTACGTGTGAGTTGGT
>NW_007433966.1:0-449 GCF_000475195.1 Diaphorina citri
CACAATAATTAGAGACATATTCATTTGCAACATGCACAATTCCAACAATTTCATCCGAGAAAAACTTCTTGAACTTGGCGATGTAAAGCTAGAAAAATGCATTGATATAGCAAAAAACTTGGAAGTCTCTCGTCAGAGAATGACGTTCTTGACTGATGAGCACAATCAAGTATCACAGTCAAATATCAATCAAGTGTCACAATCAAATGTCAATCATGTGTACAGGAATTCCCGGAACTTTGAAAAAAGGTCACAGTCAAGGTCAGACAGATTTTCTAGATCTAAGTCTAGGACAAACTCTAGATCCCAGTTCCGTGTTTGGTGGATATCATTATTCTTTTGTTAATCTTGGAGTATCAACAAGTTGATTTCAGCATCGAGATTACACCCATCATTACGTGGCGACGAAAATAATTCACTTGATTAGTGTTAGTGCTGTATTCGTGTTA
>NW_007433967.1:0-449 GCF_000475195.1 Diaphorina citri
GAATAATTTTTAATTTCTAATTTCATTAATAAATCTGAAGAAAAAACAGTTGATTTTTTAAAAATGGAGTGTTTTTTTTTTCTTCCAAAAATTGCAGGGTGAGGGCTAGGAGGGGGGGGGGTTAAAAAGCTGCTTGTCCCGTATTTTCATCCGAAATCCCGTTTTTTTTTTACGTTTCAGGTCGCTTGTCCCGTTTTGGGCTGAAAATGATCTGGCAACCCTAATGTGTATGGATATTTTTACCAAGAATGCATTACAATGACAACATTCCCTCGACCCAGCAAGTTCGTAAAACCGTAATGGGAAAGCGTGTCTTTTTCATCTTTTGTTCCTCAAAAATTATTTCGCACAACGGCAAAAAAAACTCCGCAAGATAAAAGAAAGAACTTTTGCCTCTCCAAACCTCCAGCCAAAGTGCCCTTTTCAAATTACCCCCAGAAGGGAAGGAG
>NW_007433968.1:0-449 GCF_000475195.1 Diaphorina citri
GAGTGTTCTTAACAAAGACTGTATGAATAGCTGTCTCAAAGTTCACTAGTTATTAGCATCACTGCAAGGTGCTATCTATGTGCTATCACTTTATGACTAGTTATGTAATTTTCATTTTCATTCAGGAGAGATAAATAATTGCCTGGTATGTAATTCATATTGGAAATGGAAATCTAAATTATAAAGTACCTACCTATGTACCTACTATTAATGTGCCTAAGTTTCTTAGATTTTTTTCAGTTTATCTTAAGTACCAATTTTATTACTCAGATCAGAGGTCAGACCCAATCATCTGTCTTCCCATTAATTCATGTTTAGGTAACCCTAATAACAAATCCAACTGTCCTACTGTGAGTTCCTACAGTCAGAAGAAATAAGTGGATATACGTGTTAGTTGACTCGTGTGGTCTGTGTCCTGTGTCATAGCTTGTTACTTTTTATTTTATTTA
>NW_007433969.1:0-449 GCF_000475195.1 Diaphorina citri
ATAAGAAAAAGTAGAAAGGACATCACGAAAATTACATGAGACAGAGACACAACTCCCATATATCAATATCAATAGACAATTAGACACGTGAGGGGGAGGGAAGAGAAGATAGGTGAAAGAGGAAGGGAGAAAGAAAGACGAAGAAAGGTGGGGAAGAGAGAAGGGGGAGAGACAGAGGAGGAATACGGGGAAAGAGAAAGAAAGAGAGAGAGATAGAGAGAAAGGAAGGAGAGGAAAAAGGATTAAGATGGAAGGTAGCGAGATAGAGGAAGAGAGGGGGAAGAGAGAGTGTAAGGACGAGAGAAAGAAAGGAGAGGAAAAGGAATAAGATGGAAGGACGATGGGGAGAGGCAGAGGATAAAAGATAAACAAAGAGAAACGAAACAGAGGGAGCAAGGGAGAGATAAAGAATGAAAATCATTGAGTTTTGAGATATGTGCAAATACAAT
>NW_007433970.1:0-449 GCF_000475195.1 Diaphorina citri
TCCTGAGGAACTAGCTGCAGATGCTGCTGCTGCCTGAAACAGATTAGTAACATTAAATGTACAGGTTGGAGACCTTTGAAGGTGCTCAAGTAAAGTCACTTTTTCATCACCGTCTGAATACATAAATTACCTCTGAAAACATCAGAGAAAGGGCCTTTGCAGGGACCGCGAACATTTGGGGGTGGTGCCGCGGAAAGATTGGAGTCTTGAGACGTATGCCGGGTATACGGCCACTTTGAGAAGGACTGAAATAGAATATACCTTGTTCTGCTGTCAGCATAGGACTGAAAAGTCCCTTTCCTCTCGCACTCTAAACACTCCCTTCAACGAACCCTCTATGGTTTGTTTTTAGTGATATTTTGCCACTCACGTTTAGACCACCTGACGGTGAGTGGCGGAAAACTCCCCTGACCTAGGTCTATCAGTCCGTCTGAGAAACCTAGGTCTCA
>NW_007433971.1:0-449 GCF_000475195.1 Diaphorina citri
ACCCCCCCCCCCCTCATGTAATTTACATCAAGGTTATAATATTTCACTTCATTCATAACTACACGTCGCCGACGATCATACCACATTGAATACACCAGTTCTCGTTCGATCACTGAAGTTAAGCACCGTCGGGCGTGGATGGTACGTGGATGGGTGACCGCCTGGGAACACCACGTATCGTTGGCCTTCTTTCTTTTTTTAATTTCGAAAGTCTAAAACAACCTTGGTGACCGAGTGGGTAACACACTAGGCTTGCAAGCTAGAGGTCCCGGGTTCAATACCAGGCAGGTTTAAACTTTTTCCATATTTTTGTTTAGATTTAATTCCCTCAATTTCAATAATTTCATTACAATTGTAACATAACATTAATGTAAATGCAAATAATTATCGGAATAATTATTTAGAAAAGAATCTTCACAAATTAAATTATAAATTTTAAAAGACAATTG
>NW_007433972.1:0-449 GCF_000475195.1 Diaphorina citri
TTCTAGACTTGGGTATTTTGCTGAGGAGACGTAAACCTAACATACCTGCCATGATTCAAGGGGAGATATTAGGGGACTTGTGTGATATTCACCTTTGCGTGTCCTCTTCAGATGGTCAGTGTCATGAAAACGTACAGATTTTCTTCTCCAACGCTAGTCTTATTGGTGGAAAACACAAAAAAGACAGGAAAAATAGTGAAAAATTAGAGAAATATCGCACTCTCTTCCATTTTTCTCGAATATGGCGAAAAAAATCGAAAAATAAAAACAAAATCCTCTATGACCTTCAGATAACGAAATCAGCTGATTTTAAAATATGCATCGTGCGAATCGGGCTTTTTCTTGGCTTCACTTTTTCTACTTGTCGATGTCTAGACATACTAACCTCCTGTGATGTAAACAAAACTTGAAATCTTCAAAATCAAAATCTTGAAGGAAAAAAGTGTTTT
>NW_007433973.1:0-449 GCF_000475195.1 Diaphorina citri
AGTGCCACTCCAGACTCCCTGGATTACCTGCCCCCCTCCCCTCCGCTGTCCTGGTCTCCCCCCACACCGTAAGTACATCTTGCAACACTGTGTTTCTAATTTTCAAGTCTGGTGGGACTCAAAAACTAGTTGCAGATTTCCTTCATGTGCAAAGTATTTTTAAAAACAATAATAAATCCATTTCATCGAATTGGAGAGTAGCTTTTCGAGTATTGCAAATGAAAAATCTGTTAAAAGTGTTGAAACTGACCTTGCTTTGTTCAGTCATTTTAGTTTTACTCAGTACAAGTATGTAGGTACCTTCCCATTTTTCCCGTCATTGTCAAATCAGTATTTTTTGGAACTCCAGATGAAAGGATTGTCTGGTAGTCATGCCCAGCGGGAAAACTCAATAGCGAGAGAGTATTAACAGACCGAGAGAAATGTGGATATAAATCAAAGAACGGGCT
>NW_007433974.1:0-449 GCF_000475195.1 Diaphorina citri
TAACAGGTCAGTATGAAAGTTGACATTTTCTGACGAAGTAAAATAATGAGAAGTTCTACAAGATAGAATGTAGCCACATACGTATTATATAATATGTTTGTGCTACTATGTATGTATATTTAAGTGTATGTACTATACTTTACTATAGTGTATTGAAGTATTGATTTACCTACTGATTTATTTGTATAGAAAAATTAGAAATGCCCATACATGTGTTTATATGCTCATGACGTGTACATTTCTGCAGTGTACCTAGGTATATGGTTTTTGTCTGAAATTTCTCACACAGAAATCGGTGTCGTTAAAGTTTCAGATCAGCAAACTGTGATATGCTTGCCTTTTCCCAACTTTTGTGGATATCACAGCATTACTTGGTATTGGTATTGGTAAAGGTAGGGCCATCGGCTTTAATAAACGCCCTTGGTCACTGCGACCTGGTTAGATCTTTT
>NW_007433975.1:0-449 GCF_000475195.1 Diaphorina citri
TACTCGAATATTACTTATTCCAGCTTTCATACAATGGCGGAAGAGGAAATGAGAAACGGGATGCGAACCTTGATTGAGCAAATACAGAAAATCAATGTAAAAATAACGGAGGACGCAAAAGAGAACAGTGAATTAAAAAAGATTTTGCTGTCGGATAGCAAAGAAGTTAAAACCAAGATGGATCAAATCCTGAAGGAAGTCGAGGGCACAAAGAAGTGTGTCAATCAAAATACGGTCAGAATTGATAGAATCGAAGCTGAAAAACGAAAAAGGAATGTCGTCATTTTTGGACTTCCAGAATCGCCAGGAGAACGTAAATTTGAGTTGGAAGAAAAAATATTGGATATTCTGAGAAATAAGTTAAGAGCTGATATTAAATTAGAGGAAATTGATTTTGTAACAAGGATGGGACCAGAAAGACAAGGAACGGGAAAACCAAGAGGAGCTCT
>NW_007433976.1:0-449 GCF_000475195.1 Diaphorina citri
GCACGTGTTGTCCCAGAGACAACTATCATCCGTTCCGATGTTGACTCAGATAAGTCCCGTCCCGGTAGGTATGTAAACTACTCGAATGTCCCAACTCCCAGTCCCAATCAAAGCTGGGGGAGGGAATTCGCCATATAATATGTTATTTCAGGATCATAGGTTCTATTAGCCGATCACTCAAGTTAGGCTACGTATATATACGTAATCCGTGGTTAATTTCTAGACGGATGATGCCCTGTCACATTGGGGTTTACCTAAATGAGATAGTTTGTTGAAAAAAAAGAGGTCATTTTAATACCTACCATTACCTACCTAGAAGGTAAAAAAAACAAGGAAAGCAAAAAGCCGAGAGTATAAATTTTAGGAAAAAATCTAGCAGAGCGTGGTTTCGATCCACGGACCTCTGGGTTATGGGCCCAGCACGCTTCCACTGCGCCACTCTGCTCTTG
>NW_007433977.1:0-449 GCF_000475195.1 Diaphorina citri
CCAGATTATATGTCGCTCTACCTCTCTATCCTACCTGTAGACTGTAGAGGAAAGAGAGACTGAGATTCCAAAGCGGTAATTGGTTTAAGCTCGGAGCTATAATAGGAAACTTGGTCGCCTGACTTTGAGTAGCGCATTGTCGCTGGCAAAACCAAACATATGAAAATGATAGAGATAGAAGACAGTCTCCATCATTTCCCTTTCCTTCTAAAAGTCGCGCAACTACGGTTCCAATGTGTGCGACGGGCGCAAGATTTGATTGGTCGATTCCAGCAGGATTAGCCAATCAGATTTGACCCTTCGGATACCAAATTGTAGTGTCGAGTATTTAGAAAAGTAGGCGGTCCTTCATCTCGTCGCAACTTGACAGGTGAATTGACAAAGGAAAATACATAATATTGACAATAAGTTCCAGTCAAATATGTTGATGAGACTGAGCTTTAGGAAGT
>NW_007433978.1:0-449 GCF_000475195.1 Diaphorina citri
AGGAAGTGCTTTCAGCAGAATATAACCAGGAAGTATACAGGAGGACTCTGAGAGCTTTCAGCAACTTTGGTTACTTACATAGGTAGTACCTTCTGAACGAATGGAGAGCTTAAGGACAAGTCACAAGTTGGTATAAGAAACACCCGAAGACCGTAAGGATGGGCGTAAAAATAATCATCATTTCTTGATAGGTTCCTGCCTACTAGTTTTAGTGTTGAAAAAGATAATGCTTCAACCATTTTCCCTAAACGAAGATCTCATCCCATCGTAATGAGTCTGAGTGCTTTACGAGTACATAATAGGAATGCGGGTGTATTAAGTCATCCTTTAGGTTATGGGATATGGCAGAATGTCTCTACCAGAGACTTCAAACTTGTCCATAATCTGCCCAAAACCAAAACGATAACTCGAGCTTCTTCTGCGCATGAACAGAAACCCAAACTCGTTAT
>NW_007433979.1:0-449 GCF_000475195.1 Diaphorina citri
CTATCCCTTGTACAATATTCTGTCTATAATCCCGTCTTAGCTACAATAGAGATGTAGTAAATTGATAGGATCAAGTACCAGGGTTAACTATTATTTGAATCTAATAGCGTACGTACCACATACTTGTAGTAATCAGTACTACAATACCTATCATAGGTATTAGGTTACTGAATAATAGAGTATGGACCATCCTTTGGCTCGTGCTAGGTTAATATCTGGTTTCTATTGTATTGAACCTTGGATTTTGAGGGATAGAAATGGAATATTGAACAATTATTTAAAGAAAAAATACTCTTGCCTTGCACACATGAATATTTTTCACGAGAATCACTGGAAAAAGATCACGTTATTTTATTCACACAAGCTACACAAGTACACGCTTTCTCATATTCACACAAGCTACACGAGTACACGCTTTCTCATATTCACACAAGCTACACGAGTACACG
>NW_007433980.1:0-449 GCF_000475195.1 Diaphorina citri
GTTTTTGGAAATAGTCGATAGCATGAACTTTGTTAGTAATATACCCGTAGCTAGATATTTCGACGTTCACAATAATCAAGATGACCGTGTGAGAAATGTAAACCTTAGGATTTCCAATGGACGGATTATAACTCGTCCTATTTCCATGTTGTACCCCCTGGAAATCTGATTCCCTATTTTGACATTACCCGATTTCGACTAGTACCTTCAAATTGTCTAATTATTCTTGTTTACAGGTGTTTTTTTGGAGGTACGAGATTTATTGTAAATATTGAGTTTGATTGAAGTTCATTTTTTCTTGTTGGCTAATTATTCTTTATTTTTTCAGCCTTTTAGTTATTGAGATTTGACCAGAACAGATAAAGTTGTAATAGGTACCTAAGATTTTGTTGTTTCTTTATTTGTTCATTGTAATTTATTATTGAGTTTGTGCAGAACGGATAAAGTTC
>NW_007433981.1:0-449 GCF_000475195.1 Diaphorina citri
TTTTTTTTTTTTTTTTTTTGCTAACATGCCCGAAGAGATTTTGTGTGAAGAAATATCACAGAAGGTAGAAAATAATTCTGTCGATTGGTAAAACCCATAATCCTGGCCCAGGATTCCTGGGTATGGGTTCCTGGGTATGGGTAAAACTTGTTGATTGGTGTTACTTAGGTAGGTACCTATAAGTAGGTAATTTTATCACCATTTTCAATTGAATTTCATAATAAAAATCGTAAAACATGAAGATTTTTCGCATTTCGCTGAACAATTAAGCAAGGTTCTATGAAAACCAAACATTAATTACCAGAAAATATTGACTTGATAGCTTGAAATCGCACCCACATGGAAGCAGTTAATACTTAACTCTTGGATACATACATACATAGCTACGTAGGGACTTGTAAAATATGTACCTACTTATGTCTTGAGGGCATTGATCTTGGGGACAAATT
>NW_007433982.1:0-449 GCF_000475195.1 Diaphorina citri
TCGGGTCTCGTACAAGGAGTACTATTTGGATCGGAATTTGATCGTGCTGATTTCGCATAGGCCCTTGTACCCGCTGTCTAGACTCCATATCCCGGTATTTGTGTACAAGCAGAGCGTCGATTCGTTTGTACTGAGGTGAGTGGATTTTTTAGTTGTTTATAATTGAATGGGTGAAAGGCAGAGCGGACCAAGTTCAAAAATCGACTTATGGAGGACCTACCTATTGTATATCGTTGGAAAGAGCGCAAAAAAGATCTATCTATTGGTCGCGAACTTCATTTTAGTGTTGTATTGAAACGAGAGCAAAAACAAAATGGCTATCTCTATTTAAACTTTAGCTAGTCCCAAACTTTGACTCCATTTATCTCAAAACACTTTTTTTGACTTGGTCCGCTCTGCCTCTTAACCATTCATATTATGTATTTATTGTTGTATTTTTTTTTTTTTTT
>NW_007433983.1:0-449 GCF_000475195.1 Diaphorina citri
TGATAACATCACGGAACCTTTGATTTCTTCACGTGTAAACGAGCCTTTCAATCCTTGCTAGAAATATTTTGGGAAATCTTAATTACCTACTTTGTTGACCGGACGAAGTGAGGTCTGTTTTTATTTTTCAGTGATGGTGGTTTTAAGGGTAAAATTCGACAACAAGCTAAAAGCTAGTACAAGCTATAGGTATAAGCTAATACAAGATACATTATAAGCTATTACCCGCCAGTATAGCGACAGCACGTTGAATAGCACCAGTTCCCGAAAGGATCTTTGACAGAAGGTTCGTGTGATTGGTATCCGCATTGATGGTTACCAACTTCGCAATCGCGTGCCGCTGGCTTTCTTCTGCCCCACTCAGGCTAAGTGAGGTTAAATTGAGGAGGTATACCTCCTGGAGGTATATGCTTGTACTGCTTGTCGCCGAACGGAGGGTAAAACTCTCG
>NW_007433984.1:0-449 GCF_000475195.1 Diaphorina citri
CCGATAAAACCTTGAATGTACCAGTTCCCAATGGACCACTGATGTTAAGCAAAGTTCCCATCAGGACAATCGCGTGCTACTAGCTTTTCCCGGCCCTGATCAGGCTGGGTGAGGGTAATTTGAGTAGTTGGTTGAAATCCTAGCCAAAAGGCGAGGCAGATAAAGGTAGAAACACACTATTATCACGTCACGTGACGTAACGTGATAGTAGTGTGGCTGATCGAAATTACCTGCAATATTATGGGAAAACTTTGGATACATATTTCTCACTCCCCATGGCTTTTTTTTGTCACTGTCTACACGCAATTATGGCAATTGCAATTACTTCACGTGACGTGATGGGTGTGTTTCTACCTCTCAGATGGAAAAAAAATTCCAACGCTAAAAATTTGCTGTTCCAGAAATCCCCGAGTGCCATGCAGGAGTGGTATCATCCCCAGTATAGATTT
>NW_007433985.1:0-449 GCF_000475195.1 Diaphorina citri
ATTTCTCTTTGAAATTCTTCTGCCAAACTTTTAGAAAAATAACTAACAAAAGGTTATTCTGGTTTTTAAATTGCCCTATCCATCTCCAAATACGCACCTTTCTTTCCCTACCTTACTACCAGCCCATGATGATGATCCTCTCAACATCGATTCGGTCTTTTGTACCTGAAGGCCATTGGGATCTTTACGAAAATCTAGATTCTAGATAAACTGGGGTCGGCGCGAACGACACAAAAGTGTTAGTGTTAAAGCGCCCAATTTGAAGAAAGAAGAAGAAGAAGAAGAAAAAGAAAAAGAATTGCAAATCTTTGGGCTGTTTTTAGCATTGTTTTTTCAGCAACATAAAATAATGGCATCTTTCGCAAGATGGGAAAAAAAAGTCTAGTAGTATTTTTGCATCAAATCCAATTTTCAAATTGCAAATCTTCGGGCTGTTTTGAGCATTGTAT
>NW_007433986.1:0-449 GCF_000475195.1 Diaphorina citri
TGTCAGGATTGGTTAACTTTACTTTACCAGCTAAACCCAACAGCTCATTTCTAATGAACACAATAACCATGCAAAAAACAAAAACAAGCAAAACAAAACACAAATGAGTAAATATACAAAATCAAACCAATTAAGACAAAACAAAAGCAGAAACAATAGGGGAAATCAAAATAATAAAAAAGTACTTCCTTGCATAAATCAGAGAACTATGATGGTTTTAGGGTTGGGACATCGAGACGAAAACATCGATGTTCGATACATCGATGTTTTTAAACTTCGATATATCGAGTATCCGATGTATCGTAATCAAAAACATCGATGTTGACATCGATGTTTTTGTTCCGATGTATCAATGTTTTCAAAACATGTTTTGTCCCAACCCTAGGTTGGGACATCGAGACGAAAACATCGATGTTCGATACATCGATGTTTTTAAACTTCGATATATC
>NW_007433987.1:0-449 GCF_000475195.1 Diaphorina citri
TTAGCTTTTTTTTTCGAGGAAAGGTAGAGTTTTTCTGCCTAGGTTTTTTAATCAGATCTTGAAGGAGGAGGAGCAGAACGAGGAAAAGGAGGAGGAGAAGAATCAGAAGAAGGAGGAGAAGGAGCAGAAGAAGAAGAACAAGGAGGACGAGAATTTTTCCCTCAAAAACTATCCCTTAATTCTAAGCAGCAAGAACAGGTTTTTCCATTTCCTGAAAAGTTGTCAAAACTAATTTTCAATGATTAATTTTGGAATCAACCTGTTCCATGTTGAACTCCAAATGCCTGCGTGCCCCTCCACTGTTTTGAACAAACTACGAAAGTATAAAAAAATTATCATTATTTTTAAATCTCTTCTTTTTCTTCTTCTCCTTCCTCTTTCTCTTTTTTTAAGCAAAAAAATCTCTTTAGACAGCGAAGGATATTACTGCCTTCACACAGTGAATGTAA
>NW_007433988.1:0-449 GCF_000475195.1 Diaphorina citri
GAGAACGAACCTTATCTGTTTAGGATAAAGTTCGCCTCTGTGAGGCGGGAATCGAACCCTCGACCTAGCACTTACAAGACAGACACGCTACCTTCTAAGTTGATTGGACTGGCAACCAAACCTTAAAGAACCTTATCTCCTACAACCTAGGCACCTAGGGCCAGCCACTCACTATCAAGTATAAGGTAGACCTGACAGGCGGACCTTTTCACCCGTACCTATCAGGTCTACCTGATAGTATGTAAGCTCATCAGGTGTCAGGTATGCCTGATTAGGTGTACCTGTCAGGTCTACCAGACAGTGAGTGGTTGGTCTAACACTACTAACCTGAACATCTTATCCTTTACTGATCTTTCACATGATCACATCTTAACCTTAAGTTCCTCCTCATCAAGTCATCACCCCTCCACGTCTCTTCCTCAGGTAAGGAGACTCTCGGATCAAGCAGG
>NW_007433989.1:0-449 GCF_000475195.1 Diaphorina citri
GACATTATCCTGTTAATTACCTCCCATGAAAGGGAAAAAAAGGTACTTGAGAGCTGCCTTGGCTTTTCAAAAGCTCCCGGTCTTATCTGTTAACAAAAGCTTAGATTTTATGTCCGTGAAAAGATTTTATTCTCATTTGGAGAATTTTTTCCCCTCCTCTCGTATTACATGCATTTTTTGCCGATCTTTATATTAGTAGGTATATTCCTCTTCTTCTTCTTCTTCTTCTTCTTCTTCTTCTTCTTCTTCTTCTTCTTCTTCTTCTTCTTCTTCTTCTTCTTCTCTTCTTGAGGTGCCGTCTCCGTTCCGGAGGTTGGCAAACATCATGGTTATTCTACACGTTATCCATAACGTATAGAAGTATTAGATTTTTCTTCTTCTTCTTCTTCTTCTTTCTATTTTTGTTCTTATCTTTTTGTATTTTCTCGATAACCACGAAATGGGCTACT
>NW_007433990.1:0-449 GCF_000475195.1 Diaphorina citri
TTATCCGAAAATTCCAAGGTACATATTAAGAACTGATAGCGGTCAGCTTGATTTGTTTGGAGGGTAGCGCGTCTACCTTGTAAGTGGTAAGTTGTGGGTTCAATACCCGCCCGTCTTGCTTCTCTCTTCGCTTTCGGAACGATAAATGGTTTTGGTACCCCTACCTATTTTTATTCTACCAGAATAAGACTGAACGGTTCCTTTACTCCCGCAATCCTAAGGTCAACCTTTTAAAATTTGTGTGCCCAAAAAAGATCAAAAGTTCATTAGAATACAAAATTTACAAATCGACAAATGAAACCTCAGATTCCACGGAACTTCTATTTCTAATCCAATGTGTACGCGCAAATCACTTCTCCATAATTTCAATATTCCTTGCTCGTATGCCTTAATGCAAAATCATGCAAATTGTGTTTTCTACAGGCAAGATGGCATGCGAGGCTCATCTT
>NW_007433991.1:0-449 GCF_000475195.1 Diaphorina citri
CAGGTACCATCAGAATACGTAGACAGTCTGGACTTAGTGGACTCGGGATAACAAAGATGATGTTGGGTCATTGTATTGTGGGATATGATAATGATAAGATAAACCTACCGGAATTTGGAAAATAAATAATCCAGGAATCCATGCTATGCACTGTGTGACTCATTTCTCATTCATGTTACACATGCATCTACATACAAACGTTACAATTACATATGCACCACAGACCAGTTACTGCTACCACTTACCACTGTATGCTACTGCTTTTACTATAGTTTTTCTAACATATTTGATTCTTTCATTCTTTTTATTCTAATATATAAAAATGAATATTTGTTTGTTTGTGTGTTTGTTCGAACTTTATACCTGGCCAGACCGCTCATCCGATTGCTATGAAACTTTGTGAACTTATTGCTTGCACTCCCGTGAAGGTTATAGGCTATTTTCCGGTT
>NW_007433992.1:0-449 GCF_000475195.1 Diaphorina citri
AGAATCTAAAGTTCACAGTTCATTATATCTTATATCGATGGAATTTGGGGCAAACGTTTCCCCCAATGGTGACTAGTGGTCAGCCGAGAACCACCTTCGGTATCTCTTGGTTCTTGATAGGTACTAGCACTATTCAAGATCCCAGTTCTTAGTTGTCCTTATGGGACACGGGGTTGGATTTCTGAAGATTAGGAACAGTACAGGAGCCTATCAGAAAATTACTCAGATTCTTGATACGTAATGTTGTTGTTTAACTTTCTCAGTTATTGTTACCCCCTTGATACGTTTTGTTTAACTTTGTCCCTTTAACTTTAGTAACTGCAGCACTGTTATCCCTTTTGCCAGGGTACAAGATATGGTAACTTAGGTATTAAAAGAGGGGATCAACTACAGAGGCACAACTTAATGATACTCTTTATTTTAAAAGATTTATTGATAATAATAGGAAA
>NW_007433993.1:0-449 GCF_000475195.1 Diaphorina citri
CAAAACTTCCTATGAGAAGAATCCAAAACTTCCTATGAGAAGAATCTGAGATTTTCTAAACTTCCTATGAGAAGAATCTGAAAACAGTAAAAATGAATGCGTCAGTGCCACTTCCTAAGTTTGAATTTGAGAAGTTAACAAAGAAGGAAGTAAACGACTTCAAAAGATCTTTCCACCAATACTTGATTGCTAATGAATTAAATGAAAAGGCAGAAAAACAAAAAGTGGCATTATTAAGACTAGCCTTCAATGCAGAGGTAAATGACTTAATTGACAATTTAGAAGAGCGAAACCAAACAGTGGCAGGTATTTGGGACCACCTCGAGGGTCAATTAGTTCCAAAAAACAACACATGTTACGAACAATATTTAATTGACAATATAGAAGAGCGAAACCAAACAGTGGCAGGTATTTGGGACCACCTCGAGGGTCAATTAGTTCCAAAAAAT
>NW_007433994.1:0-449 GCF_000475195.1 Diaphorina citri
AGACAAGCTATCTGCACGCCGCGCCGCAGGAGCGTGTTTGGCGGAAAAAGATTACAACTTGTCTAGTCTAAGAGACCTAGAAGTCGAAAGCTTTTTCCGCCATTCAAGTTTTGATGGCCTGACAAACTTGGGTCTGGGGGACAGTTGAAGCGTTAGTGCCTGGCCTAATAAAACTAAACTTGATATTTGCTAGATATTTCGGTCAAAGATTCGCTATTCGGACTAGGTGGCTCAAACTTTGCAGAGAGGTTCATTATAGAATGTAGATCAAAAGTGTCCGCACGCTAAACTTACGAGTATGTACGGATACGGTCAAATTTTTCAAAAAGATCAAAAAGAGTTCGCCTTGCTCAGGACCAATCTCACATTTAGATATTAATATGTACCTATCGACCTTGTCTCATGGCTATGTTCTACTCAACAGTCTCCTAATCTATTCAATTTCCAGC
>NW_007433995.1:0-449 GCF_000475195.1 Diaphorina citri
GCTCTCCCTCTTCCCCTTCCCTACTTCCTACCCTCCCTCCTCTAATGCTAACACCATGTAAATATTCAGCAAGTCCCAGCAGTACAGATCCTTTTTGGCGTTTCCAATTAACATTACCTAGATATTCATTTTTCGTCGAAGTTGCATTAGAAGTGTTTCCTAACAAAAAGGACCAAAAGAGATTTACAAAATCTTGTGTATCTTTGTATTGTTTTTTCGCAAAGCATATGGTACCTACCTGAGATCAATATTATGATTTTTTAATTTCTTTCACTTTTCAGCCTTAAGACACCTTAAATTGAGAAATCACATTGTGTATCTTGAGACGTCAAATATCAACATGATTATTTTTTCCAACTCATTTTATCAGTTACATCCCGCATTAGAAAAGCCGTTTTATCCAACAAGGGAGCTAAGCAGTTTTACGCCCTTTTTGCATAAAATCCCTC
>NW_007433996.1:0-449 GCF_000475195.1 Diaphorina citri
AAAAAAATTCAACTAACAAAAAACTAGTTATAGAATGTAAATCCTTTTTAGATCCTTATCTGTGTGTAATGTAAATAATAGTACTAGGTTGGAAAGCTATGCGTGATTAGTTAGTTAGTTTTCCTATATCCCTTCCTTTCAGCTCATTTGTTCCAAACTATAACTTTACTATGTGCGTTCTTCAATTGTTTTAAAGGTCTGTGGGTGAAAGAGCAAAGTGGACTTTGAACAAATGGGGAGAAAAAAGTGCTTAAAGTGGACATGGCCTCCTGCTGATGACGGCACAGAGTTGGTATATAGATTTTCCTTTGGTATATAGCCCAACAACAGACACTATCCATCGGACAGTCTACATTAATTCCTAGAATCCCTAGATTGACGGGAATTGAGCCTTTGAAAATGTTGTAATTACTTCATTTTCTTTCTAAATTATCAAGAGACAGAGTAGA
>NW_007433997.1:0-449 GCF_000475195.1 Diaphorina citri
TTCTTCTTCCTCTTCTTCCTCTTCTTCCTCTTCTTTCTCTTCATCTTTCTAGTTGTCTGAGCACGTAAAGTTCATAGTCCCTCTCTCTCCCTCTTTCTGTCTGTCTCTCCTCTCCTCTCCTCTCCTTCTTTCTTCCTATTTCCTCTCACTGATTCTCTCTCACACACACTATCTCCCTCTCCACTTTTACTATCTATATCAAACATTATTGGAACGATATGTACAAGAAGAAGAAGAAGAAGAAGAAGAAGAAGAAGAAGATGAAGAAGAAGAAGAAGAAGAAGAAGAAGGAGCAGAAGAAGAAAAAGAAGGAGAAGAAGAAGAAGGAGCAGAAGAAGAAGAAGGGGAAGTAAAAGAAGAGGAACCTGGAGAGGAAGAAGACCAGTAGGAGGAGAAGCAGTAAAAAACGTATTAAATTTACAAGGATTAGCCCTCTGTAATAAAAGACA
>NW_007433998.1:0-449 GCF_000475195.1 Diaphorina citri
ACTCTTCATCTGATTCCCCACATAGGCATACTGGGGCAGCCCAGGCGGAGGAACACCAGATGAGTCCGAGAATCCCAATATAAGGGTGAAGAAATTGAAAAGAAAACATAGGATGATTAGATATACATAAATAGAACGATGGCTGGGGCTCCAATGGGAGTCCAAATCTGACACAAGGAACAAACTTTGAACATGAACATTATTGCTATTATTTTTGTACTTGTCTATTGCGTTTAACCTAACCCTATAATAACACTGGTCACTGCTCAAATTGTGAAAGCTCCTTTTTGCACTTAACCTAACCCTATAATAACACTGGTCACTGCTCATTTGTGACAGCTCCTTTTATAGCAACATTCCATTGACGTAAATTCTGACCAAGTACAGTTGAATTTTTAACGTTATCGATTGTAGGTACCTACATGATGAAAGCTGAAAAAATGCTGCGT
>NW_007433999.1:0-449 GCF_000475195.1 Diaphorina citri
TAGTTCTTGTTTCACTCATTCTTCATGTGGACTATTTTAGACGCGATTCCCACTTTAGAACTCCAACACTATTTTGGAAACCCTTGACAAAAAGGAAATGTACACAGCGGTGATATTTTCCAATGTTTATATCTCTTCGGGACTATGCCATTAAAAAACATACCCTTATGATAGTACTTTTGTTTTTTATTTATTCTGCCATAAGACCTACGTCCGCTTTATTATTTTTGATAATACGAAATATTACTAAATTACTATTTCTGTTGGTTTTATCAATGTCACCACCCCTCTCCAGATGCTCTCTAGGTCTAATCTGGTTTCTGGATGGTCCACCGGTACCCTTATTTTGACTGTTTCATTGCCATCATATTAAAGGTACCTAACTTTTGACGTGTGATATTGATAAGGTTGCTGATATACAGGTGTTTTATGTTGATGATGAAAAGGTG
>NW_007434000.1:0-449 GCF_000475195.1 Diaphorina citri
TTGTTTTTTTTTTTTTTTTTTTTTTTTTTCCCTGTATGGCAAAATATGTAATGGATACCTCATTCAAATACATGGCTGCACATTAGTACGTGCTGAAATACGCATAGGTATACAATATGCCTACAGCATTCACACAAGGTACACAGGGTGTCAAAAATAAACGATACATTCAAATATCCTGAAAACTAATGAAGATGGAAAATTCGTGTTTCGCTGATTGTGCTAACATTTTGGGGGACATTTAATGGTGACTTCTGGAATTTTACAGGGTGTCCCCTTCAATGTCATTTTTAATTTTCCGTCTTCATTAAATGTAGCATTTATTTTTGGACACCCTGTATTGTGTTGCTCTGATTTGTGATAAAAATATTGCCAGCGGATATTATTGGCATCTGGAATGCTGTCTGTTCAATATAATAATGGTAAAAAAAAAAAAAAAAAAAAAAAAA
>NW_007434001.1:0-449 GCF_000475195.1 Diaphorina citri
TCTATTTTGTTTCACTAACATGTCTAAAGTCTATTTTGTTAGCGACTGTTATTCTATCATTATAATTCTTCATTTAGGTGCCCCAGCAAGTTTGCACCATTTCTCTTGTTTTTCTTATTCTTAATTCAACAGTTCTTTCACTCTTAACCCTTTCACCGCTAAAGGGACAATACGTGCAACAGAATCATTATTTTAAAAGAGGAATACCTATCTTATCCCAGACCTAACGAAAAATTTCCGTTTTCAGTGCTTTTCAAATGTTTCTTTTGTGATCTAAGACGTCAGTAAAATTCACTTGGCTAACTTGTCTGGTTTTGTCTCCAGATCGCTTTTGTTCAGTAGTCCTAGGAGACCTAGCCTAGGAGGACATGAAGCTTTGTAAATGCCTTATTTATAGCCCAAATAAAAATACCAGATCAGAGAAAATGAAAGATTATGGTCCTAAAATC
>NW_007434002.1:0-449 GCF_000475195.1 Diaphorina citri
AGTGGGAATGGGCTTTACCTACAACTTTAGATTACCAGATAGTTGGCTTTTTTGAATGCCTAGGTAATGTTTCAGTCAATCCTAATCCTATGATTGGTCCTAAAGACCAACCTTTCCGTGTTACATGAGCCGAGTTACTGCTCCTCCTGCGCAAGTTGCTTATACGTACTTATAAGTTATAATCCTATTATGTTTGGCCCTAAGGACCAAGTTTGCCTAGTTACACCTTTGAATATCGCCACTACAATTTTTACTCTCATTCCTTCAACTGAGGAGCGCCAGGTCAAAACAGTCTCACAATACTTGATGATTTGACTCGGATATCGGTAATGGAGGAGTTGCAAATGGGTAAAAATTATGAATAAATGGTTGATTCTTATGTAAAAAGTTGGGAAAAATCCAAATCTGAGGTCAAAACTTCGAAAAAATAACTGTAAACGATCGAAAAT
>NW_007434003.1:0-449 GCF_000475195.1 Diaphorina citri
CTCCTTAAGCAAGTATCTTCCCTCTTATAAAAGGATTTTTGTAATGTCCCATTGACGCGCCTTATGCACAACTACCTATTTTTTAAACTTGAGGGAGATACCTTCTCTGTATTAGCCTCAAAAGACTCCAAATATTTGTACCACCCAGGTCAGGAGATAGTAAAGTATACCAGAATATTAGATCAGTAAAGTAAGCCATCAAAACACTTCTAAACTTTGTAAAAAATACAGCAATTTTTGAAGGAAAAAAGGCAGTAGGTACATAACATCATAATGGGATATTGCATCCCACATACCAGAATCTGCACTCAAGAATTTTGCAAGAGGAGACCCCCATTCCAATATCATTGGTACATAGGTAATACAGGACCACCACACACACATGCACACCCATCCACACACACACACACACACACACACACACACACACACAGTTGTGCTATGTGCTC
>NW_007434004.1:0-449 GCF_000475195.1 Diaphorina citri
GGTTGGACCCAAGAAATTTGGCATAGTGGCATAACACGATTGAAACTTTGAACTTTGTTACTGTCACTAGTAATAGTATACCTATTTTGGACTAATATCCTAGTTATTGTCAGATCCGCTAGTGACTATTTTTTCCTGAAGGAAAGAATGAACGGTGTAAGCGCTAGGTCGCGGGTTCGATTTCCGCCCGGGGCAAACTTCACCCTAAACAGATGTTTTCGGAACGGCTGGCTTTCTCCTATCCTGTCTTCCTTCTCTTCGCTTTCGGGACGATAAGACCTCAGCAGGTACAATTCCCTCTATCAAACTTCTTTCTTTTTACACGTTGAATGTAGTAGTTTCCAATGAATCACTAAAGTGAAGCAACGTTGCGCGCGGTTAGTAGTAAGCGCGTTCTGCTGGTCTTTCCTGTCAAACCTCTAAAAAAAATTTAGCCAAGCGAGGTCTAC
>NW_007434005.1:0-449 GCF_000475195.1 Diaphorina citri
TCATACCGTCATAGCTCTTGGGCATACAGCAAACAGACTTACAGAGTAGAAAACCTAATATAATTTATTCTTTTTCCTATTCACCTATCTTTTTTCAAGAAAAAGGTTGCATGGAGGGAACTGTAACTGCTAAGGTCTTATCGTCTCGAAATCGAAGAAAGAAGGAAGACAGGATAAGAGAAAGCCAGCCCTTCCGAGGTACGAATAGCCTTGTCAGTTCAGGATAAAATTGTGGTAATGGAGGAGTTGCAATTGGGAAAACATTATTAATAAAAGGTCGATTCCTACGTAAAAAGTTGTGAAAGATCCAAATCTGAGGTCAAAACTCGGAAAAAGTAACTTTAAAAGGTCGAAAATTCAATTCTTAATTACCGTTCTAATGAAAAAGTTCAAAGAGTTGTGACGTCAGATTTCACGTCAAAATGCGCAGAAACCCTTGCGCACAAACA
>NW_007434006.1:0-449 GCF_000475195.1 Diaphorina citri
TCGTTCTTCTCCTTGATAATCTTGTGACAATTCTCAATCTCTTCGGCTGAAAAACAAACACATTTGATTTTAACATACTGATATGTTTTGACGTCACTTTGAAAAGAAGAACACCAGTAACTTATACTCTTCACAGTTGGGGGAGGTTTTTTTTAATTATTTTATTTAGACAGGCGGACATGTTTCGCCATTGCTGACATCATCAGTGTAAAAATTGCACATAAGAGAAAGGAAAAAGACTTCAAAAATGGAAAAAAGAACAAATTGAATAGATCAGCAAAAAATATAAAAATGAACTTTTTTTTTGAAGCAGGGAGTTGGTGATCTGACTCACTGAGTGAGTAGTTAATTTTCGTAACTAACTCACTCACTCACTATTATCAGTACTTACTGAGAGCAGTTATACGCGAGTTACTCGTATTGAGGGAAAGCATAATACTTTCTGGTAT
>NW_007434007.1:0-449 GCF_000475195.1 Diaphorina citri
AAAGGCCACGCCGACACAAAGGCCCGGGGAGCGGCTCTCCAGATCCGTTTGAAGTGGTGGCGCTTGTGGTGCTATAAACCCCTTTGTTACACAGCCTAGCACTAAGATATACGGGCGACCAACCCATTATACGGGCAGATTAACCCTATATAGTCCCTAATATCAGCGTTATACCAATAGTGGATATTGTCCTGGACCCTATTTAAACACGGTAGTCAACATAGAACCCGTTCACTAGGTCGTAAATTGTACATAAATAGTGTGTCGTGAGTTCTTCCTTTGTGAACACTGTAAACAGAGCAACAAAAGGGTAGAAAAGGCGTAAGAAATGCTGTATTATCCTAGACAATAGGTAATAGAGGTATCTTCACTAGAGAAGAAAAGAGGTATCTTATAACGAAGAATAGTTAACCTCAAGGTGCTCTCAAGTATAAATTTGTAATTTTATG
>NW_007434008.1:0-449 GCF_000475195.1 Diaphorina citri
AAGCTAACTAGGCTGGCTGAAGGGCTAAAGATTTTGAAAAACTAAGTACAACTGCCTAAAATTTGGACATATACATATTAAAAAAAAAATCCCGGATCACAGGGAAAAAACCCCCCTAAAAGGGATTTAACTAAAAAAAAGCATAATAAAAAATAAAAAAAGCAGAAAGATTTTTTCTTCTCCTCCCCGGAAGTGTAGGATTGCGAAAACATGTTTTAGCTGAGGCTTATTCTGTAGGTACCTACCTACCTCTTTTTTCACTTTATTATTCTGTACCTAATAAACACGGGAAAAGGCGAAGAAGAAGGAGGAGAAGTAGAAGAAGAAGGAGAAGAAGAAGAAGGAGGAGAAGTAGAAGAAGAAGAAGGAGGAGAAGTAGAAGAAGGAGGAGAAGTAGAAGAATTGAATTGAATTGAAAATTATTCCATTTATTTTTTATAAATTTATGT
>NW_007434009.1:0-449 GCF_000475195.1 Diaphorina citri
TTTCTTGTCTTTTTTTTTCAAATTTAACAATGATACCGACTTTTTTTTGAACCTAAGTTAGATAACTTCATCATTTGACCAGACTATTAATTGCGAACACATTGTTCGAAAACATGTCAGATAGAGAAAGGGTTGGTTCAGAAATGACATTCATAAATGAGACCATCTGTGTGAATATAATTCATTTATGTAGGTACCTACCTAACTGTAACATGTTAAAATCTAACTGTAACATATGTTATTATATTGTACCGATTTGTACCCCCATTATGGTATTTCGGTTTCAGTAGTTCGCTATTCGGTCTGTCAAGACTCGAAAAAGTTGCCAGATATCCTCTATAATCCTCAGGGACCCCCTGGAGTATCCAGCGTAAAATCTCGTCATGCTACCTTGTCAATTATCACGGGGTAGAAAAATAACATACCTTCCCCTTACCCCTCCCTGATGC
>NW_007434010.1:0-449 GCF_000475195.1 Diaphorina citri
TCATCACTCATACTGACGTGACGTCATAAATTGCTACTGCTTTGGAGGGGGTTGAGGCAACATCCATTGAGAATGAAACGTCTGGAGAAATATGAGAGCATCAGCTACTAATATAATAAATGGCACTAAAAATGCTGAAGAGCTTTTTCACTCAGGTCAGCAACCCCCAGAGAAGATTTTCTTCCGATTTTTTTTTCTTTTTTTTTTTTCCTGTGCAGAAAAAGCTATGGGGTTTGGAAGTCAAAAGAAACTGCCTAAACCCTACATCTACAAAAGGAAATGAAGAAATAGGAGTTAGAAAGGTGCTAGATATTACATACAAGATATTAGGATGATTCGGAAACAAGAGGCACACTTCAAAGGTAAAAACCTTAATGTCTGAAAATCAAACAAAACAGGGTAAACTCAAACCAAGATCAAAGAACATAATAATACACATATCTACAAGC
>NW_007434011.1:0-449 GCF_000475195.1 Diaphorina citri
TCGCGTGGTTGAGAGCAAGAGATGGAAAACCTTGAGCTTTATCGTGCCAAAGTTTCTTCCTTCTCCCATGAGGTGTCTGTTTGATCAGCCTATAAGAAATCTAATCTATTCAACTAAGAATACATAGCTAGGTACTAGGGATGTTTATAAATCTACATATTTATATTAGGTACTTAGTGTTGCGCCTATAAAAAATCAACTAACATTAACTACTTATTAGATACTTAGTGGAAACTTTTCCATGTGGGTAGCATTTGTACCACGTGTTTATATTTATACAGGGTGGCCAACCTTTACCTATGTGTCTATCAGGAAAAAAAATCAAACACAAGGAAAGGAAAAGTATAAATAATAGGTATGTATCAAGAAATTGTACCATAATAGGACTGTTGACTCAACAATTTAAGCAGACGCACTAGCCTCAAAGCTAACTATACTCTGGCGGAAAG
>NW_007434012.1:0-449 GCF_000475195.1 Diaphorina citri
GAAAAACAAAGGATCCTCTCTCAGCTCTCACATGAAAGAAGGATTTTCCAGACGTACAAAGAGATCTGAAATTGCAGACATTTCTCCCTCAAAGGAAACGGGAGAAGAAGGCAAAAAGAAAAGACAAGCGAGAAAAGTAGAAGAACCAATGAAAGATGGAAGGTAGAATTGAATGGAACGAGGAATTAAAGGAGAACTGAAATTGGATTTGAAAGGTCTGAAGACACAAGGGTTGCAAAAGATATTAATGATTCCTCGCCAAAGTTTCAAAGTAAAACGAACGAGCCAGAGGTCAGAGTTCAAAAGTTTCAACCCCCTCCCTTCACACGTTTTGGCGTCCAAAGCCCTACTTCCTATCTGGTATATGACGTTCGAACTCCAGTCTGCCTCTATTGAAACATTTTGTAATCTCGTTTGATGGATTACATCATTGTATTTTGTATTAGCTT
>NW_007434013.1:0-449 GCF_000475195.1 Diaphorina citri
CCCGCCCATTGAATTAGTTTATCCTGGAGATTACCAAAATTCTAGTCCCAGTGAACCTTTAGGACTGTTGCACATAAAGGGGGTGAACCATCATTTCATTTTCATGATTCATGTTGATCGATCAGCGGATCATGTTGATCGATCAACAAGGAAACCAATAAAACACTGTGGATTGAAATTCTCATTCTAAAGGTGTTCCAAATTTGTTCCCAATAGGTATTGCAATAAATCATTGTAAAACACAAAGATGATTAAATTGAAGCAAAATTATTTTTCAATCGGATGTAGCGGAATCAAGCACCCGGTAAGGCCACTAAGACTTCCAATTTCTGTGTTTACTCACCTTTCCCTATCAAACCTATTGATACCTGTGAGGTGAGTTTTTCATCGCTAGCTCCTGGTCTAATATGCAAGAGAGTTTCGAATATCCCATCTCACTGCTAGAAGGT
>NW_007434014.1:0-449 GCF_000475195.1 Diaphorina citri
AAATTTAGCGTAGTGCATTAAGCGGGGAACGACATTTGTGACAAGCATTTATGCTTAACACAATTAAAATTCCTTCCTTTGTGAAGGACTTGCAAGATTGAAAATTAAGATAATTTTGGTAAATGAAGATGTACCGATTTGTTCTTTTTCTGTGACGCTGTATCTTATCTATTCCACCTAAGATTCTCAAGAAAACATCTTGCATTCTCAAACCACCTCTGTACCACCAATTTTCTTCTCGGTATTTTATGTCCATCATTTCCATCCCTACAAGAGCAGTATGTAGGGTAGTACCTGCTTACTATACGAATGTATTGTGCACCTAGCACCTACCTATCATTAAAATTTATTTTTACGCCCGTTTATCTCCCTACTTAAACTTGTTTTCTTTGAGGACACATATAGAATTTATATTTTTTTACAATTGCATGGGATGTGATAGTGGAAAA
>NW_007434015.1:0-449 GCF_000475195.1 Diaphorina citri
TACCCTCTAACCATAAGTATAAATTAACGAAGTTCAAGAGGTTTTCCATGTTACCAGCCTAGTTCGCTTGGAAGGTTAGCGCCTGTCATGTAAGCGCTGTCGCTGGTTCGAATTCGAGCGCGAACTTTATCCTAAAACATGCATGGGACTTTCCAGTCCTATGCTGAAAGTAGGCACAAAACAGGTATGGTTCGTTCTCAGAACGGCTGGCTTTCTCCTATCCTGTGCTCCTCTTCAATTTCGGGGCGACGAGACCTCAGTATTTACGTACAAAGGTTATAGTTCCCCCCTTTCAACCCCCGTTTTTTCGTTCACCTATCAATCGTGTCTCATCTTCTGCTTTCAGTGATAACAAGGAGACAGCGGTCCTCAAACTGTACTCGATGGCCATTTTACTTCTGGACATTTGTATCGTGCTCTTCAAATCCACAGTTGCCGTTTTTGAAGCG
>NW_007434016.1:0-449 GCF_000475195.1 Diaphorina citri
TTCATAATCGTATTATTTTTGTTATATTTGCTAACACTGTAAATAACACGGAAGACCATCTCTGTCGTCAGAAACTTGGCCACCTGTATGATATAATACATATACACATACAGATTACAAAGCGATTATGCACATACGTTTCTTCTGTATCAATTTACAATAATATTCATAGTCGCCAAAATGCCTTGTCCGATTCATACTTATTATCTATGATACTTATTGCTTGTTGTTTATGCAGTCAAAGTCACAATGTATGTGGCATATCCTGCTTCCGAGACTGGGTCATTGGGAGGCCTCGAATTTCATGATACCTAATATAGCATTAACTAATTTTACTAATATTTCATCTATCATGTTTCATCATGGGTTTTATATTCGAGAGTCATAGTCAGTTCATTCATAATATCTTCCTAGAGTGATGTGAACTATGCTTCTACTACGCCTATACG
>NW_007434017.1:0-449 GCF_000475195.1 Diaphorina citri
CAGTCCTATGCGAGCAGTATAAATAAGCACTATTATTATTAGCTTGGAGGGTACCGAGCACGGAAGATAGCACGTTTGCCCTGTAAGCGCTAGGTCGCGGTTTCGATGACTCTACGCAGTCTACGCCATTGGGCGAACTTCATTACTTTATCCCAAACAGATAAGGTTCCTTATTGGAACGGCTGGCTTTCTCTCATCCTGTCTTCCTTCTCTCTTCGATTTTGAGGTGAATGGCCAAGAGGCAGAGCGGACTAAGTCCAAAAAAAGCGTTTTGAGATAAATGGAGTCAAAGTTTAGGACTCGTCAAAGTTTAAATAGAGATAGCCATCTTGTTTTTGCTCTCATTTCAATACAACACTAAAGTGAAGTTCGCGACCAAATAGAAAGTAGATCTTTTCGAGCTCTTTCCAACGATATTTATGTAATTAACTCAGAAAGTCAATTTTTGG
>NW_007434018.1:0-449 GCF_000475195.1 Diaphorina citri
CCTCATTTACGAATACGACTAGAGAGTGAAGAGTCCTTTTATTTTAGCAGTAAGCTACTACTATTATGGAGCTCAAATCCTCAATGATGAGGATGAAATTACAAACCTCGCCTGGGATTGAACATACGCCCTTCTGATTACCAGGCGAGCGTCTTGACCACTACCTCACCAGTTTCATCTGATGGTCGATGGATTTGAAAAATCCCCTTGGACATTTTGACGAAGTCGAAGGCTTGTGCAATGTCCATAGGGTCCTTTGGTGTATTTGTTGGGTAGGTAACTTACAAAGGAATTTTATTTTCAGACATATTGAAGTTTGATAAGCATTTGATTGAGTCGTAGCCAGCCTAGTTAGCTTAGTTGGTAGTGCCTCTGCCTTGTAAGCGCTAGGCCGCGGGTTCGATTCCCGCCCGAGGCGGATTTTATCCTGATGGGATAATGTTCGTTCT
>NW_007434019.1:0-449 GCF_000475195.1 Diaphorina citri
GTAATAATAAAGGAAGGACGGGCTAAAAAGTAAAAACAGAGATGCTCTTTTATTTGCTTTCCGCTCCACTATATTTTTAGCCCAACTCATCTCGGCTTCAAGTTAGGTACCTACCTACCTGTAATGTAAGTTTCAGTTTTTAAGCTACGTTAAAACGACAGCGTACCTATACAACTAGGACTACTAGGAGGTACCTACAATAACTACAGCTAGGTAGGTACCTACATAAAAAAAAAATGGAACACGCGAGCAATCAAACACGCAAATATGGCCGATATATTCACAAAGCTTTAGTCTAGTTAGTACTGTTAGTCTAGTCTAGGTAATCAGTAGGTATGGAGGTACTGAGTTAGGTACCTACGGAGCTAAAATGGACCTTGTGACTTCTGAGACACAAGAACTTCTTATCAGTCTCTTATCTAATACTCTGGTATCAGATAGTAGAATTC
>NW_007434020.1:0-449 GCF_000475195.1 Diaphorina citri
GGAACGGCTGGCTTTTTCCAATCCTGTCTTCCTTCTCTCTTCGATTTCGGGACGATAAGACCATAGCAGTTACAGTTCCCTCTAGGAAACCTCTTGGAAAAAAAAAAAAAAACTCTGTGAGAACCTGGTATTACCTTGAATTTTCCCTTTTACCTGTTCTTCCTTCCGTTCATCCTCGTTTCCTTCTCCTTGTTCCTCTCTTTCCTCTCCATTCTTCCTTGTATATCCCCTCCTCTCTTTTCTTCACTTCCAAAGAATACTCCATTTCTCCTCCTTCTTGATACAGTTCTCTCTCCTCCTCCTCCTTCTTCTTCTTCTTCTTCTTCTTCTTCTTCTTCTTCTTCTCGTCTCTCTCCTCCTCCTCCTTCTTCATCTCTTCCAAAAACACCTCCAAACGGGATTTGTCTTCTGCCTCCGGGGGTGGGCAAGTTCGAGGATATATCAAATTA